>NC_056735.1:1307803107-1308078107 GCF_019279795.1 Protopterus annectens | reverse complement strand
GTTGCCTTTCCATGAAATGAGTAGCAGAATCAAATGCAATTTCCTATCCATTTTGAGATTGTCTGTTTTGAAATTGCTTTTCCTTGCAGTCCTGTTGCATATGCTACCAGAAGCTGATCAGTTTTTCTGTTGGCCTTAGTTCTGTCCAGATAGTAGCGTAGTTGTCTGTGTACATCCAAGGTGTGTAATAGTTTTTCCCCCGTGTTCTGTGGGTTAGGGAAGAATGTAGGTAAATGAATAGCTTGGTTCAAAGATACCCTGGATACCACCTTTGGCATAAAAGTAGGATTGGTTCTCAGAGACACTCTATCCTGGTGAAAGATAAGGAAAGGCTGCACTGCCATTAATGCTTGTAACTCGGATACCCTTCTTGCTGAAGTGATTGCTAGCAGGAAGGCAGTTTTCCAAGATAAGAACTGTAAGTCTGCTGTTGCTGCTGGTTCAAAAGGGGGAAGTGTTAATTTTTCTAGTACAAAATTGAGATCCCATGCAGGCAGAGGTGGTTTCCTTGGAGGTTTTACATTTTTGATCCCTCTCAAAAATTGTCTGAGGAGAGGATGAGAGAAGACGGGAGGATCCATGTTGTACTCTGCTGAAATCGCTGATGCATGAATCTTAATGGAAGAATAGGACAGGCCATTGTGGAACAGCTCTGCTAAGTATTCTAGGATGTGTGCTAGGTTTGCCAGTGTGACATTTGCTCCCTTTGCTGCACTCCAAATGAGGAATCTCTTCCATTTGGCTGAATATGTTTTCCTTGTGGAGGGTCTGCGAGCCTCCAGGATAATGTCCTTAACCCTCTGAGATAAGACAGGTTGGTTTTGTTTTATGCAATTTTCCAAGCAGTTAGCTGCAGCGTTTTTAAGTTTGGATGCAGGGTCTTGTAGTTGTTCTGCGTTAGAAGTAAAGGACATAGAGGTAGAGGCCATGAGTTCGTCCGAGACATGCTTCTCAGTCGTGGGTACCAATGCTGCCTTGGCCAGTCTGGAGCTATCAGAATTACCTTTGGCTGTTCCTCTCTGATCTTCAGTAGAACCTTGTACATCAATGGGAGAGGTGGAAATGCATATACTGTCAGGGCCTTCCAGCTGAAAGAAAGGGAGTCCACCCTCCAGGCTTGTGGGTGGTATACTCTTGAGCAGAATTTCTTCAGTTGGTAGTTGAGTGGGGAGGCGAACAGGTCTATCTCTGGCATTCCCCATTTCTTTGTTATGGTTTTGAAGATGTCTGGATGCAGCATCCATTCGTGAGCATCCGTGGTAGTTCTGCTTAAGTTGTCTGCTAGTGAATTCTCTTTTCCTGGTACGAATATGGCCTGCAGTTGGATGTTGAGATTCAGGCCTAAGTTCCACAGGTCCATTGCCATCTGGCATAGAGGGTATGAATGCGTGCCTCCCTGTTTGTTGATGTACCACATGACTGTGGTATTGTCCGTCCTTATCAGCAGGTGTCCTTGCTGGAGGAATGGTCTGAATGCCTCGATTGCATGCTTCACTGCCAGCATCTCCTTTAGATTTATGTGTAGATTCAGCTGGTCTTGGGACCATAGGCCTTGGATACACTTGTCTTCAATGTGTGCCCCCAGCCTAGGTCTGAGGCATCCGTGGTGATGGTCTGCCTTGGATGCGGTTTGTGGAAAGGCAATCCTCTGTTGATCTGGCAGGCCTGAGCCCACCACAGGAATTCCTTTTTTCAGGCATGGAATGATTGGTATCAGGGCTTCTAGACTGTGTCTGTGTTGAGACCATACATTCCTGAGGTACCATTGTAATTTTCTCATATGCAGCCTCGCATGTGGAATCAGGATTATGCAGGATGCCATGTAACCCAGGGCCTGCAGGACTTTCCTTGCAGTAAGCTGAGTTTGTCTTGTTAATGCCATGAAGTAGAGTGGTAGTTGCTTTTGTTTTTCTTCTGTGAGAAAAGCCATCTGAGTTATTGTGTCCAGCTCTGCACCCAAAAATGTCATCCTTTGGGATGGCACTAGTCTTGACTTTTGAATGTTGACTGTGTATCCCAAGGCTTGCAGCAGTTGTATGACATAGGCCAAATCCTTTATTATTTTTGTCTTGTTGTCCACTTGTATTAGGCAGTCGTCCAGGTATGGATAGATTTGAATTCCCTGAAGCCTGCAATGTGCAATTACTGATGCCAGGCATTTCGTGAATACTCTGGGCGCAGTAGATAAGCCAAAGGGCAATGCTGAGAATTGATAATGCTCTGATCCTGCAAGAAATCTGAGGTGTCTTCTGCAATCTGGTCGTATAGGGACGTGCAGGTATGCCTCCTTGAGATCCAGAGTCACCAGCCAAGACTCCTTGCCCAACATGGGAAGAATTTGCTGTAGGGTCAGCATCTTGAATTTTGGAACAATGAGATATGTGTTCAGTGTGGACAAGTCGAGAATAGGCCTCCATTGATTTTCTTTTCTTGGTACAAGGAATAGTCTGGAGTAAAATCCTTGGCCTTGTTCCATAGATGGTACCTTTTCTATTGCTCTCATCTTTAGTAAGCTGATGATTTGTTTTAGAGCCTCTGATTTCTGGCTTGGTGGAAGGTTTGGCATTCCTCTCTTTTTTGGTAGAGTGTGGAAGTGAAACCTGTAGCCTTTGTCTATTGTTTGCAAAGTCCATTTGTCTCCTGTAATGCAATGCCAGTTTTTTGAAAATAAAGCTAGCTTTCCACCCAAGGGTGCTTCCAGTTGTTCCCTGGTAGGCGGAATCAGAGCCAAGTCATTGTGTCTGTCCTGTGGAAGTGGTTGCAGTCGCAGCTGTGGCGGCACTTCTCTGGTTGGCAGGTTGCCACTGACGACCCCTGTAGGAACCCCTTGATTGACCTCTGCCTCTTGGGCGTCTATTTCTGCCTCTCTGTGCTCTGGAGGTGTCTGGAAAGGACCAATTCTTTGAAGGCCAATTTCTGCTGAACCTCGGAGGTTGGACCTGCAAATAATCCTTGACTGTTTGGACAGATTTTGCTTTTTCTTCCACTTTCTTTAGAACCTCCTGTGCAGGGGAGCCAAATAAACTTTGTTTCTCCATAGGGGCATCTAGGAGTTTAGACTTAACATGGTCTAGCAAGGATTGTTCTTTTAACCAGGCATGCCTTTGAATCACTGCTCCAGTCATAGCTGATCTAAATGAAGCCTCCAGTGCATCATAGCCACATTTTAAGAAATGATTACTGACCTGCTGAGAGTTGTGTACCAAATCCTGAAGGGACTTACGGTCTAAAGGTTCAGGAGAGGAAAGCTTTTTATTCAGCTGATCTAACAAAAATTCCTGGTACTGTATCATGTGAAACTGACAGTTTAAAGCCCTGGCAGAAAGAGTAGCAGATGTATAAACCTTTTTACCCCATCTCTCTAATGCTCTTGATTCTCTTTCAGAGAGTAGGGGTTTTTTGGCAGAGGCAGCTGCAACACCTTTAGGGCCCTGAGAAATGGTTTCTGGGTCTGCAGCATGGGCCTTATACAAGTGGTAGTGAGAATCCGGGACCCTGTAGTATCTGTCAGGTTTGGCAGGGGCCAGGGGAAAAGAATCAGGGGCAGTACTGGCATCATTGTATGCATCATCAACAACTGATAGTACAGGTGGTATGGCTAAAGGCCTATGCTGTGGTAAGTGTAAAAAAGTCCTTAGCCTTTTCCTAGAATCAGAAAAATCCTGACCCTGCCATTGGAAGTGTTCCCTCATTGAGTGTAGAGTTTCCCCAAAAGAAAATTCTTCTGGAGGGGAGGCAGAAGGAATGGAGTCTTCTGCATCGGAATCCTCATAAGGTGAGTATGGTCCTTCCTGATGGTTAGATAAATCTGAACCATCTGAGGAATAGTCAGAGGAGAGAGGCTCAGGGGGTTCAGTCTTAGGCCTCTTTTCAGGAGGGGGTTGTGAGGCCCTGTCTGGGTGAGGTTGGGATCCCCTGATCAGAGAAATAAGGTCCTCAGCAAGGCTGAGAATCTGAGAACTTGAGGTAGGTCTGTGAGAGGGAGCTTTGTAGGTAAGGCCTTGGAAAGTTTAGCTGCTTTAGCCCTGGAGAAGGCCTTGATAGACATAGAAGCAGGGGGTCTAGCTGCCCCACGTGCAGGAGTAGAAATGTCCAACAGAATGGTGTCGGACAAATCTTGTGTGCCTGCTTCTTCAGTAGGAAATTCTGTAGCCGACTCAGCCGGGGCCTGTGTGGCCTCGGTTGTCGGAGGCATGCTTTCGGCCGAAGGGAGAAGCGAGGTCTCGGTTTCAGCCAAAACCGAGACACTCACGGTAGGCCTAACCGTGGTTTCAGCCGAAACCGCGGGCCGCGAGTGTCGGTCCTTTTCCTTGCGTTTTTTTGCTAAATGAGTAGTCGGAGTCTCCGATGGCATTTTATATGCAAAAGCAGAGCCAAAAAACTCTTCAGCAAACTCCGACCGACGTCTAAGTGTCTGTCGGTTGAAGGAAGCACAGGCTAAACAAGCTGATACGTCGTGGTCTGGGCCTAAGCAAGGAAGGCAATAAGAGTGGAAATCCTTATGAGGTATTTGTTTCCCACAAGTTAAACAATTATTTACTTTGTCTGACATCGGCTGAGGCAAGAAAGAGTCCCCAACGGGGTACTTAGCTTTTAGAAGTCTTCGTAGCTGAAATCTCTGGATCTGACCGACCGGCACTTGCGAACAGCTTCTGCTTGGGCACCTTGTGGCAAGAAAGACTGGGGAAAATGGCGTCGGCTGATGCCTTTATACCCCAGGAGATATGACATTGGGTGAAGTGCGACATCAGCCGAAGCCAGACCCAGACTTTGGAATCCGGCCGACCGAAGGGCTGCCTGAGGCAGGACAACCCATATGTTATGACTGCAGATGCATCCTTGAAGGACATCAACAATAAGAGTGACATTCAGGAATTATTGTAAGCCTAAATGTGTAATTTATTCTTTGCAAGAAATCATGGCTCAATGAAACTATACATGGTTATTTGCTGAACTCAAAACACAATTTTTTTTGAGTTGTACTATTCACTTATGAAAGAAGGAATAGTCTCTGTTATTAGAAATAATCATGGCTTGTAAAAGACAAACCTGACCATAGTAAAAGTTGTGGATGTCTGCTTAATCAGTGACAACTACAGATTCACAGTTAAAGAAATTAACTTAGGAAGTGTCTGTGTAAGTTAAAACATAAGTTAAAGTAAAATTATTCATCAACATGAAATTATGTAATAACTGCTAAGGTATTTAGAAAGAGCCATGGGATGTGTGGGACCCATGGCACCGAACGAAATTCAAGCCTTATGTACTACGTGTGGCTATTTGCATGACAAGGGAGCAGTACCTACCATATATTCAGTTTTGCAGAAATTGTGGTAAAAAAAGAATAATTTTTGCAAAGATGTGTAAAAGAGACAAGGCTGTTCCCAATATTCTGCTTGCTATTGAGACAAAACCTGACAACAGAATGCTTGTTGGTACTATTAAAATGGCAAAAAATTGATGCTGTGAGGTCATAAAGAGGCAGTGCAATGAGATAAGCAGTCAGACTGTTATAACACAGACACAGATGTTGGCTACAACATTAATTAATTAATTTATTGACATTTGGTGACTGGGAAACTCCGACTGGTTCAGACACCCATTTTCAGCAGAGGCCCAGGGAGAAAAACTCCAGCAATGCTTACAATAATGAAAACAGTTTAACCCTTACATCAAAATTAAAACATATGACTATAAATGAAAAAATATTACATTAGTTTACATTTTACATCAAAATACAATAGTGATAAATGGATGCTACATACAGGAGGATTATAAGCAGATGACATAAGGAGAGATTTGAATGCCCCATCAATTTTTATGAAGATTAATTATTAGGATGGAAGTAGGACAATATAATAAACACATTATATTTATAAGCTGTGGAGATGAAAGTGAGAGAGGCAGAAAGTAGGTTGACAAAACTGTATGTTATTTGGGGGTAGTAGGAGGATGTGGAAAAGGGGATAGCTAGAAGGGGTGTCAAGAGTTGAAATGGACAGTAGGAGGTTGAGAGTGTAGGGTGACAGAAGGGAGGAGGGAGCTGAAGTGAAGTTTGGAAGTTATTTACTGTATTTAGGGTACGTGTTGATCCAAGATTTAGAAAAGTAATTTTTTAGTTCAGTTCTGAACTTATTTGTGTTCCCTATACTGGTGATATTGATTGGTAGACCTCTCCACAGTTTAGCTATGATGTAGGAGTAGAGACATTGGCCAACCAAACAGCTTTCTAAAAAGTGTGTAAGAAAATAACCAAAAAACAAAATACATACTGAGCAATGTCACTGAACAGAAAAACATTTACTGAACCTATTCTAGCACTTTCATCTTCATTTCATTAAGACTTCTTTGGAAACCTCCTGCAACATGAAGAGCATGTCTTATCTTCATTGACAGGTTATCCCTTTTTCTTAGATCTCCTGTAGTACTGGCTGGCTCTGTGCTACTACTACTCACATCTTTTAACGCACTATCCTGCGTAATGTGATGCTCCCCTCTTTTACTTCTCAGTAACACAGAGTAAAAGATGAGACAGGCTCATCATGTGGCAGGATGTTTCTGAAGACATCAAGAAATCCTAATGGAGTGAGAATGAAAGAGTTATAAGTTGTTCGAGAAATATTTTTGTCTTGCGTGACACTGTTCAGTTTGTAGTTTGGATTTTATTAGATACACTTGGAGTTTACTGTGTAGTACTCTGCACATCACAAACAGCCGCTGGATCAAAAGCTACTGACCTAGATGTTTAAAAAAATAAACTATTATATTCTCTTTTTAGTTGGCATGGAAGGTGAATTCTATAACATTTAAGGTCATCTAGCTTGGGAGAACTTGGCAATATAAAACATTGTTCAGAGCCAAAGTATACAGGGGCAGACATGCTCACAAAACCATCTCAAATACCACTGAGAACCATAGTAAAATAATCTTAGGGGTGTTTGTCAGAAGAGTAACATATTTAGGAAAGTCCCATTACTATGCTTTAATACATGATCCAAGGAGAAAGCAGATGAAGGGCAGATGAAGAAATATCCTGAGTGAAGAGAATGGGTGAATAATGTAGTCAGCATTGAAAGGAGGAAAAAATTGTGTGTACTATATTCATAAAATCTGAAAAAAAAGAACATTACTTGTTGCTTGCATTTAAGAATGTGGTCTCAAATATGTTAGATGCTACATTATTTTTGTATTAGATGGAAGCCAGAGATGCAGGCAGATAATGCTAGATGGTGAAAGACCCAAACTGCATACCTTTAATATACTATTGCTAAGATGTGCATTCCAGAGACTTCTCTCTGGTATGCATTCAGCACCGGAAGTATTGCTAAGAATATTGAACAAGTAAGGCTTTGAAGATGTACTGAAAAAGAAGTTATTTTCTTAACATAACACTCCAGCTGTGTTGTTCATCTTCATTCATTCATTACTGATGGGTGTCGGTTCCATCCTCGGAACAGAGTCAGCCTTATAACAAGCTCATCCCAGCCAAAAAAAAAATAAAAAATCTTAAACTAAGTTAACACATAGTGCCCATCTCCCCTTTACCTCAGATCAAGATTGCCCGTGATAAAGAAAGCAGAGACTTTTTCTGAGCAAGTCCCCTAATGTAAGATTTGGACCAAATCCGAACCTCCAGGAGCCCCTTGGAGGGAGAAGGAGGGTGGGACGTAATGAATGAAGATGAACAACTGAACAACACAGATGGAGCGTTATGGTAAAAACATAACTTCTTTATCTTCTTTATCTGATGTTGTTAATCTTCATTCATTCCCTACTGATTGGACAGAGTCTCTAGACTTTATGTCTTGGGAGGCCTTACGGAAGGATGTTCCTGAGTACCATTGAACCAAAGGATGCTCTCCCCCTGGAAACCAAATTCAATTTGTAATGAGTGATAAAGGTATGACAGGTAGCCCATGTTGCAGCTGCACAGATATCATCTATTGAAGCCCTGAGCTGGTTGAGTGTGCTTTGACCTTGCTCGGCAGAGGAATTTTATTATGTTGGTAGATAAAGCATATACAATTTCTCAACCACTTAGATAAAGTTACCTTAGAAACAGAGTTTCCCATATTTGGTCCTGAATAGGAAACAAATAACTGGTCAGATTTACGTACTGATTTAGTTCTGTCTAGGTAAAATTGTAATTGTCTATGTATATCCAGTAAATGAAGGCAGTATTCTCCTTTCTTTGAGAAGTCTGGAAAAAAGACTGGTAGGTTAACTGTCTGATTAACAGGCAATTCTGAAATAACTTTGGTCAGAAAGGAAGGGTTAGTCTGGAGTGATACTCTATCCTTATGAAAGACCATGTAAGGGCATTTTATGCACAAGGCCTGAAGTTCGGATATGCATCTTGCTGAGATGATGGCCACTAATAATAGGGATTTCCAGGATAAAAACTTTATATCGCATGTGGCAGCAGGTTTGAAAGGTGATCATGTTAGGAATTGCAGTACTAGTTTCAAACTCCAAGGTGCGATCGGTTCTTTGAAGTGTGGTCTGATGTGCGAGACCCCTTTAAAGGAGATTTTACAGAGATGATGGGAAATTAAGGATGAGTCTTGGAAGTTTGAGATAGCAGCCAAATGTACTCGAATAGTGGAGGCTGCCGCTCCTGAATGAAAAAGGCTTGACAAATAATCCAATACCACATTAACTGGAGCTGAGCAAGGGTCTAGTTCTTTCTGTATGGACCAAATAAGGAACCTCTTCCACTTGCTAAGATAGATTTTCTTGGTGGATGGTTTGTGTGAAGCCAGAAGAATGTTACATCCAGGGGAGGTAAGGTTATTCTGCCTGGCAATTACTGGAAGTGGAGAAACCAAGTTGTCAGCTTGAGACTGGATATATTTGGATGCATCAACCCCTGCGGGTGCGACAGTAATTCCGGAGTTGGATCCCGAATCCATAGTTGGTGTACTAGGTGAGGCCAAAGGAAGGGGAACTAAACTTGTCAGGGCCAGTAGGGAGCAATGAGGATTACTCTCATTTTCAACTGAAGGGCCTTCTTTAAAAATTATGGGATCAGGGGAAGGGGAGGGAAAGCATAAAGAAGTCTTGTGGGCCAATCATGTAGTATAGCGTCCCACGGGGACACCCCCTGTGGGGGAATTAGGGCAAAGTAGCTGCTGCATTTGTGATTTGCTGGAGAGGTGAATAGGTTGCAGCAAGGCTGGCCCCAGCAGCTGAAGATCTTCGGTGCTATGGTTGAATTGAGGGACCACTCATGAGGCAGGAGGATGCATCTGCTCAATTTGTCTGCAATCACGTTGGAATTCCTGGGAATGTGCATTGCTATCAGAAAGCGGTTGGAAGCAGTCACCCATTGCCAAATTCTCATGGCCTCTTGACACAACAGGTAGGACTTGGTTCCCCCTTATTTCTTGATATACCAGACCACTGACATATTGTTGGACTGGACAGAATTTGTCCCTGAAGGGAAGGCAGACTGAAAAGCTTGCAACGCTAGGAGCAAAGCCCTCAGTTCTAGAACACTAACATGCAGAATTGGCTTCCAGAGGGGACCAAGTGCCTTGGATTGTCTTTCCATGGAAGTGCCCCCCCACCCTATCAGGGAAGTGTCCATGGTCTCTATGGCCTTGGGCTGAGATGGGGAGAAACAGCGACTCCATAGGTCTTTTTCTGGCTTCATCCAACAAGTTAAATCTTGTTTGCATCAGTTTGTTATGCGGATCTGAAAGGACACAAAGTGATGGGAAGGGTCCACCGTGCTATTAGGAGCCACTGAAGAAGTCTCATGTGTAGTCTCGCCAGGGGAATTATTGCAATTGATGCTGCCACTGATCCTAGAAGTTGAAGGACAGCCCGAGCTGGAACTTTGTCTTGAGAGAGTATCACCCGGAGTTGGGACCTCAGTCTTTTTAATAAGTGATCTGGAAAGGAGACTAGGCAATATTGAGTACTGAAAGTTGCTCCTATGAATTCCAGGGTTTGAGAAGGAATCACCTTGCATTTCTCCCTGTTTATTGAGATGCCTAGATATTTTGCTAGTTTTAGAGGGTAATTTAAGGCTGTAACCAGTAGATGCTTGGTGGGGGCGGTAAGAAGCCAATCGTCTGTGTATCGAAACACTTGGAATTCATGCAGTTTCAAGTGAGCTGTTACCACTGCCATGCATTTTGTGAAAACTATGGGGGTCATAGAGAGTTCAAAGGCCAGCGCCCGGAATTGGTAATGACTGACTCCCAGCTGGAAGTGAAGAAATCTTCTGGAGCATTTGTCCATTTGTATGTGGTAATATGCATCCTGAAGATCTGTTGAGCACATCCAATCTTCTTTCTCCAGGAAGGGTAGGATAGACTGAACCGTGACCATCCGGAATTTTGTTTGGTTGACAAATTTGTTCAAAATGCTGAGATCCAAGATCAGTCTCCATTCCCCTGTCTTTTTTGGCACTAAAAAGAATCATGAGTAAAATCCGGATCCTATTTGGTCTGGTGGGACTACTTGGATGACTCTTTTTGAAACAGCTTTCGTATTTCTTGAGCTGCTGCTTCCCATTGACTGGGTGGAATGTTGGGAATGTGCCTTAATGGCTTTGGGCAAATATTGAAGGGTATGTGGTAACCTCTGGCGATTATATTCTACACCCAAAAATCTGTGGTTATTGTTTAGCAAAAAGAAAAACGGCAAACCAGTCTTCCACAAACGCAAATAAATGTAGCTCTGAACAAAGCTTTCAGACAAGATAGTCCTTCATCAGTGTTTTCAAAAACAGTTGATTCTCACTTTCATTAAGTACACATTTCAAAGTAATCATATGACACAGCCATCCTATCATCATAAAACATCCAATCAAACATTTAAATGAGCTCCACCATTCCTATTTAAAAGCAAATGGTCACATCACAAACTAATATAAAGTACTTCATAAAAAAAAAAAAATATATATATATATATATATATATATGGGTCTACCTGACAATGCCAAAAGCTGACAACGCCGACGATGAGAACACCGACACCAGAAGATCGAAAAGTGAGATGACCGACGGATGAAAACCCCGACGCTGAGAACATCGACATGTGAAAAGGCTGTGTAAGTATGCAGTAGTGACGGACATTAGGGTGCGAGTAAGGTAAGTGTGCAATATTGATGGACTCTAGGGATAGGGGTGGGTTAAGTGAGTTAGGGTTAGGGTGCGGGTTAGGTGAGTGTGCGATAGTGACAGTCTTTAGGGTTATGGGTGGGTTAAGTGAGTTAGGGAGCGGGTTAGGTGAGTGTGCGATAGTGACAGTCTTTAGGATTAGGGTTTGGGTTAAGGTTGTAGATAGTTGTGTATGTAAGGTTTAGTGTGGGTTTGTAAGGATTTTGGTGTGCTTGTGTTGTGTGTGTGCTTTTTAGACAGGGGATTTGTTTTGTTTGTTGATTGCCGGGATTGTGGTGTGTCGAGCATGTGAGGTTTCGTGTTTGTGAACTTTCAGTTATGTGGTGTCGGTGATTTCGCTGTCGGTGTTGTAGTGCGTCGGTGTTGTCAGGTAGATCCATATAGATATATATATATATATATATATATATATATATATATATATATATATACTTCATAGAAAAATATTTAATGAAAAAAATATATATACTATCTACTACTAAAATTAAAAAACATACATTTAAATACAAAAAACATGTATTTATATATAAAAAAAATTTTTGTAAACCAAGATATGCATCATCATGTAATTTTTTATTGTTTCTTTCCGAATACTGGTTTTAATGTGACCTGTTTATTTAATAAAAAACAAAAAACAACACGAGCAGGTCTGTTCCAAACCAAACTTTACTTAAAGCGCTTTTCGTTTGCACTGAAGCAAACTTCTTCAGAAGTGAAGACAATTACATCTAAATTAATTTAAACACAGGTAAAATGACGTGGTTAATACCCCACCCTTGCAGCAACAATGTAGCTTAAAGCTGTAAACACATGAAAAATTCTTTGCTACAACAGTAAAACATTAAAACTAACGTAGCAGTCGATAACACATTTATAACACAGTCTTTCAAATATCTATAAATAAAGCAAATAAAATAATTAAATGAACTGGAATAAACAGTATAATAAAACACGTAAAATATATATGCATGTAAGTGTGTCACCATACACTAACATTTTATATAATCAATTTATGCACCTAACATTTAAGCAAGCAGCAACATTTACTATACATTTGTAATAATTAAAATTGAACTATACAAAGGATAAACTCTAACTTACTTCAATTTAAAATGATGTGTATATATATATTTTATATATATATATATATATATATATATATATATATATATATATATATATATATATATATATATCTTTATCTAGATATTATCTTTTCAAATAATTGATATGGACTATCGACTCAAATTTTTGCTTTTCAAAACACAGCTGATGGAACACATATCATTTAAACCAGGGACCCTATATGCATTTAATCTTATCTGCCAGGCCAGTTCCAATTCTTCTAAACTAAGTGGAATCGGACCACCCCTTAAAGAAGGTAGCACTTGATCTATTGCCATGTAGGAAAACGCATGGCTAGGATATAAACAAACATGTTTAGCCAAAGCGTTTTCCATCTTTCCTTTGGCAATTGCATATTGGTGTTCATATACTCTTTCTCGAAATCTGTGTTCTGTTTTCCCGATATAATACGCAGGGCACAGTTTACATCTAGCAAGGTAAACTATGTTTCTAGATTGGCAATTAAATTTGAATCTAACCATAAATGTTGAGTTGTTCACTTCAAATGAACTAGATGGAACCATATATTTACAATAGCTGCAAGCCTCACATTTAAACATCCCAGCTACTCGTGGGACAGGATTTACATATATTTGCACAACATGAACAGTTATGACATGGGACAGTTCCTTTTGTCCTAAATTCCAAATTTCTGTGTCTATTCAAAGAAAAGTCCTTATAACATAAATGCTGTTTCAAGTTGTTACAATTTTTATAGCTAAATAAGGGTACATTAGGTAGCCATTTTTCATGACCTGGGATAGACTTAAGCACATCCCAATTCTTCTTAATTATACCTTCAATATTTTCAGTAGCTCTACTATATACCATTATGTATCTTAACGGTTGTGTCTTATTAGGTACCTCATTACCATAAGTATTAGGAATTTGTTCTGAGAAAAAAGGTTTAGCTTGTTTTTCTCTTAAGTGTCAAAACATCTTCCCTGATATTAAATAGTTCATTAGCATTATAGTCTCTTCATTATAAAATCATTAGTCATTTCATCCATCTGTTTAACATGAGTCCATTCTTGTATTAAGTCTACAGTCTCTCATGTATTGACTCTTATTAATTCCCTTAAAAACATGTTTAGCATGCATACTATTCTTATGGAGATATTTATTAGTATGTACATCCTTCTTAGGAATACAAGTATCCAACCCATTTTTGAGTTAACATGATGTGTACATCAAGAAAATCTATAAATTAATCTGATACACTCATTTGAAACTTCAAAAATCCAGTAGTCTGATTTAAGAACATAACATTTTTTAGATCTTCATTATTACCTCCCCAAATTAAAAAAAACATCATCAACAAAGCGCTTAAAAAAAGCACCTTGTCTGCATAAACACTGTTTCCATAAACATTCACCTCTTCCCATTTACTTAAAGTCAGATTAGCATAGGTGTTGGCAACAGCCATACCCATCGCCACACCAGATATTTGATGGTAAATCGGTCCATTGAAAATAAAAATATTATTCTCTAGGACCAGCTCTAAATGCTCACAGAGTGTGGCTACTTCTCATAGTATATTTCACACATTCTGTCAAAATTTCTCTCAACTGGTCAACACCATAGCCATTGGGAATCACGGTGAATAAGGATTTTACATCCATTGTTACCAATAAAATATCCTTTACTAAATTCTTTTCCCACCACTCATACAATTTATGTAAAAAAAATCACCTGTGTCCTTAATATAGCTTTTAACATTCATAAGATGGGGGCTTAATAAGTTCTGTAAATATGCTGACAAAGGTTCAGTTATCCACCCCTTTCCAGAGACAAAAGGTCTCATGGGTGGATTACAGATTAAAGAACAGGAATAGTTGGACAAGTCACAGTGAAATAATTAAAAGTGTCCAAATCTATATCATGCATAAGCTGTAGGTCATAAATACACATTTATTCTACTAATAATTGTACTCACTTCTTTCTCAGTGATATTTCTAAATGTTGAAACATCAGAGATCAGTTCATTCACAGCTTCAACATAAAAAGACAAATTCATTACAACAATACATCCACCCTTAGCCTCCTTTATAATAATATCCTTATTTTGTTGGAGAGCTCTCAGGGAATCAAACTCCTCTTGTGTAAGATTATACTTTTTAAAAGAACTTCTCTCGTACATCTGTCGGATTTGTTTTTCACATATACTACTAAAAGCATTTATTACGGGTTCACCTATTGGTATAAATGTACTAGTTCTTTTACAGTTATCAGACTTGTCCAGACTCGCATCTTTAAAAATGCATTTTAAATTCATATTTCTTACAAATATTTTAAAATCAGTTGAAGTATTCACCATGCTATCTGTTACAGCTGGAATAAATTTTAAACCTCGTGATAACAATGAAATATCAGTATTGCTCAGACTGCAATTTGATAACTTCAAAACAGTACATGTCTCAGTATTTACAGTACTTGGTATACTGTAAAATTGCCTTTGCAAAAATCTCTCTTCATTTACTGCTTCATGTTCTTCTTGCTCCATGTTACCGGTCCATTTCTGGATCTCCCCCGTGACCATGAATGTTCCACTGGAGGCATCCAGTCTCTGGATATGTATCTTTTCTGGTAGATTGATGTTTAAACCCAAAGGATGGTTTAAAAAAGCCGAGTTTGTTGCCGTGCTGGAATCATTAGGCACATCTAAATGACCTTTTGCCCCAGTTGAGACGCGCGATTCCACACCCATATTACTATTCACAATAACTTCTCTATTCCCTTGTGTTGGTGACGTCATTCGTGACCCAAGTAAATTACAAGATTCCATCGACATTGATTCTTCAGCCAATGGGGGTGCATTATGCATGACAGCCTCATTTGAAACAGTTACTGGTTCAAAATTGCCCAACTCACGCATTTGACTTCTCTTGACGGGCTTATTACCCATACTATTTTTATACACTTCCCTCTTAGGCCATGAAAAGATCTGACCATTCGAAAAATCATTAATGTCTCTTTGTAATTTTTTCTTCTTGGTAGATTCAAGTTGTTTATCCAAATCCAATAAAAGTGTAAGTATATCGTCATATAATGAAATAAGATTACTGAAAAACGGGGAACCTGATATTTGTTGTTCCAATGTTGAGATTTCACGGCAAAGGTCATCCTCTATTTTTGTGAAAAATTCATTCATCAACTTCATGTAAAGCTTAGTTGGATGTTCAATTCCTGCCATTGTTTTAGCAGGCCGGGGTAAGCATTCCCATACAATGGCATATTCAACACACGCATACCCCCTGGAACAATACCCAAATCTATGTAAGCCAAAAAACTAAATCGTTGCCATTGTAACTTCTTAAAGGATTTTTACCTTCCATTCAAGAAGCTGCACACGGTGCACAAATTCCTCTTTTTGCGTCTTCTCAGCAGAAACCTCAGGATTCACATTCAGGTTACATTGCAGTCTGTTTATGAGAGGATTTTCGCATTGCATAATTGAATTAAGGGATCTTCCCATAGGAACCAACAGGGTTATTAGGCTGTGCCATAATATTTTAGTACAAGTGCGCCCAAGTGCTTACCAAAATAACCAAACAAAAAGTACAAGTCCAAGGCAAGCACGTTGGTAAAGTGTAGAATGGTAAAAAGTCCAAAAAAAAAACGGCAAACCAGTCTTCTACAAACGCAAATAAACTTAATGTTGAACAAAGCTTTCAGACAAGATAGTCCTTCATCAGTGTTTTCAAAAACAGCTGATTCTCACTTTCATTAAGTACACATTTCAAAATAATCATATGACACAGCCATCCTATCATCATAAAACATCCAAACATTTAAATGAGCTCCACCATTCCTATTTAAAATGTTTGGATGTTTTATGAAGATAGGACGGCTGTGTCATATGATTACTTTGAAATGTGTACTTAATGAAAGTGAGAATCAGACATTTTTGAAAACACTGATGAAGGACTATCTTGTCTGAAAGCTTTGTTCAACATTAAATTTATTTGCGTTTGTGGAAGACTGGTTTGCGTTCTTGGACTTTACCATTCTACACTACCAACGTGCTTGCCTTGGACTTGTTCTTCTCGTTATTGTTTAGCAGGCAGGGTGCTGCAGAGAGAAACGTCCCCAGACTGCTTCCAGAGGAAAGCAATTGGGCTGCTCTTCAGGAGTGCTAGTAGGGCTGTCCAGAGAAAATCTCTGCACCCCTGGTTACGCAGACCCCCTCTGCCTCTGTAGGGGTGTCATCCTGATGAGATAGCCCCTCTGCATCAGGGGTAAACTCTAGACGCTATGGTGGTGATGGCCACTAAGAAAGAGCTCACTGAGGAGGGCCATACTGTCCACACCCCAAACAGTGAGTCTTGGGCAATGGACAGATTAGGGAAGTAAGTGTTTGCCTCATTGACGTTTGCCATTCGGACCTTGAATTACTTGGCACACTCTACCAGGCTTCAGAGACCTAATCTCAGAACCGTCCAGAACTTTAGCAGGAGCAGTTTCTGACAAGGTATGCGACAAAGATGCCTCGCAGCTTGTAACCCTGGAATCTATATCCAACTCATCCATGCAGTTAATGTCTGCACTACCGAAGGGGCGGCTATAGCTGTGGGTCCAGGCATTGTCATGAGACGTCAAGCCTGGCTGCACCTTTCTGACTTTATGGACCCTTTTAAGTCTGCTTTCCTTAATGCTCCTGTGGAAGCGTCTTCCCTCTTTGGCCCAAAAGTGAAAAATACATTAGCCAGGTGTGAAAAGGACGGCAAGACCCTGTCTGCCATGGGCATATGTTTTTCCACCCCCGAATGATCCTACTCTAGGAATCAGAGGAGTGAAAATATGTGGCACAAGAAATCCCAGGGTCCTTTCTGTGACACACATGGCGAGTTTACCCCTGATGCAGAGGGGCTATCATTAAGTACACATTTCAAAATAATCATATGACACAGCCATCCTATCATCATAAAACATCCAAACATTTAAATGAGCTCCACCATTCCTATTTAAAATGTTTGGATGTTTTATGAAGATAGGACGGCTGTGTCATATGATTACTTTGAAATGTGTACTTAATGAAAGTGAGAATCAGCCATTTTTGAAAACACTGATGAAGGACTATCTTGTCTGAAAGCTTTGTTCAACATTAAATTTATTTGCGTTTGTGGAAGACTGGTTTGCCGTTTTTCTTTTTGGACTTTTTACCATTCTACACTTTACCAACGTGCTTGCCTTGGACTTGTTCTTCTCGTTATTGTTTAGCAGGCAGGGTGCTGCAGAGAGAAACATCCCCCGACTGCTTCCAGAGGAAAGCAATCGGGCTGAATTGGCACTAATGACATCAGCACTGGGGCCTCAACCACCCACCACGGTGCCATCCTCTGTTCCAAGACCTCTATTATCCACTTTGGTACTGCCTTCAGTGACACTGCCTCTGACACCAACCACAGTACCGATATCCACTTTACCAACCATGTCTTTATCTACAGTCCCAGTTCCATCCTATTTGGCACTGACAATAGTACACCCAACACGGGTTCGATTCTTGGCTGGAGCACCTTCTGTGTGGAGTCTGCATGTCCTCCCTGTGGTTGAGTGGCCTTCGAAAGACATGTGTGAATGGGCGTGCCTTCGGTGAAGGTTGGGCGTCAGGCTGACACCTCGGCACCATAAAAACCTACTGCCAATCATTAGCGGACCGGAGTTCCGCTGTGGCGACCCCTAACTGGGAAAAGCCGAAAGAAAAACAACAACAACGTGTGGGATCAGTTGCAGGAAAAACATGACACAATACTGTTAACAGCTACTAAAATGGCAGAGACAGAACAAGTTTAAAATAAGCACGAGAAATTATAGAATAAGAGTGAGAAGTATGAAATATTTATCGTATGTTCTACAGAGTGGAAAACAAGCTTAGAGAAAGCCAGAAAAATACTACAAATGGCAAAACTTGAAGAAAACTGGCAGATTATATGTTCCCACCCAGTTGACACTCCAACCCGGTGTAGAAAAAGGGGATTTATGATGACAACAATAATTCAACATTGTTAGCAATCTTAATTTAACATAAAACCACTTACTTGGCCACAGTCACGCAACAAATGATCAGTATTTCCCTAAACTACAGCCATTTACATAATCTTATCTGCTATTGGCTATGCCTTTATGTTCTCTCAAACTGCCTCTATGTTTAAGAACTAACTCTAACTGCTTCAAAATATCCCTAAAAGACAGCCTGCTAAAGTCATGGTCAAGCTTATGCCTCGACCCAATGTAAACTACCCTTCCCCTCAATACAACTAACCTCTTCATATCCTTAATGACGCACATTTCTTCCAGCTTTTACCTCCAAACACATCCTGTTTGTTACCTTCCTCTATATAAATCCTTCCCTAACTCCTAACAATAAGCTGTACTGCAAACACTTTGCCTTGTATAAATGTTACAGTTTATCCTGAGCGTATTTCTTGTTAAATTCTTGTATTTAATTTGTATGTAATTACATTTATTATCTGTTTTGTCATAGCATTTCATTGTACATACTTGTTTTACTTCCACATCTGAAGTTTTTGTCCTCAGGTCTCTGCTGAAAAGGGGCTGTTACCTAGTTGGACTAACCTAGTCAACAAATGTCAAAATAAATAACTAAAATAAATACTGCTTTGTATTCTGTCTGCTCTACTTTAACTTATTTTACACAGTATACATTATACTTTACAGCTTTGTAGTCTGTATCTGTGTTCACTACAATTTCCTCTTCACATCAGCCTCCACAAGAATAGACCCATTAGCCTACTAACCTATACAATGTCTTCTGCTCTGTGTAGCGTCTCTTACTTCTAAATTTGACACCTCTATCCTATCTACAAATAAAATGTTTTGTAAGCCATCTTCCTCCTCTGCCATGCTAACCACTGAGCAGCCCTCTATCAGGCACAAGCCATTCAATCTCCAGGGATGACGCATCCTCCCCTCAGATCCCCTAAAGTAAGAGCCAACCAGACAGGCTGTCAATCACATATTAGGGTATTTGGTGCTGCTGGTAGCATTCTGGCAACTACATCAATTGTATCATATGCTAACACCTCCATTTTTAGTGGTGATATGAGCACCTGCATCACTAAAGGGGCTACATGTGGCCATCTAATAGCTTACACCATGTTTCCTGCACATGGCCATACCCACATTATCCTTGCATACGCCTATGTCTATCAGCTCCATCCAGTTTATGACAAGGAGCAGTGTTAAGATAATCTGGGTCCCCCCACCCCTGAGGAGTAAACCCATCCTTTTAAATTGCATCATCAAGCAGAGCTTCTAATCAAACCCGAGTTGCCTAAGTCACAGTCAGAGTTTTATCTCTCTATGCCAGCAGTGAGGCACAAATAGTTTTTCCATTACACTAGTACATCAGTCTTTTCTAGTTCCTCCAAGCAGACGTTTGTGTTACAAATATGCATCAAATTCCCATTCTCACATCTACTAGCTTTTCTCTTCTTTATGCTCTCCATATTTATGAATAAAAATATTGCACAATAAACACCTATACTTTACTAGTTTTTTCAACTCATAATACAAGGATGTATAATGTAATAATGGGTGTGTGTCACGCAGACAGCACCCCATGCAAAAGATCTGGCAATACTGTAATGTACTGGCTCACCAGATGCGCAGTAGCAAGCACCACCCAAAACCCTCCCCCGTTGTTGTACGTCAGTTGGAATTATTCAATATTAATTTTTTTATATGCCAAACATGAAATGACAGCAGGTTTTAAAAACAGATAAAGTATGCCTGTAATCATATTTAGATCTGTATATTTAGGCTGAATTCATTTATTTGCAGTTGTTAGAGGCCTTACTTATTTTGGTCCAAAATACTGCTTAGTTTGAAACAGTGAATGCTGTGTACTGAACAGACAGCAATGGTTTGCATTGTTCAGAAATATATTTCCCAGTTCCTCGTAACTTTGGCGATTTGGGTAGAAAAGGTGGAGGGTTATGCTTAACTAGTAATGACAGTAACTAAAGTTGTACGGTTTCACATTCTCTTGTTCAAGCAACTACAGTTAATAGTAATAATATTTTTAAAAAAGTGTCCCCCATTTGTCCGTGATTTTGGAAATTAAGATGTTGCTTTCTACGCAGAGCAAAATAAGGCACAGATAGGGAGCAGTAATGCAAGGTAAAATACAATTGTTACTTTATAAGTCTCCATGACTGAGAGTTAAATGCAGCAAGTAGCCACATCCTCAAGCCCTCGTTCCTCGAAGTTCCACATTGAAAGGATATGAATGGCATGTCAATCATGCCTCATTTCATATGCAACTCTTCACGCCAATCACCGGAGCCACGCCCACTCCTGCGCAGAACTGAAGGTGAGCCAGTACATTACACTATCGCCAAAGATCTAAACCTGACTCTCCTCTTCATATGATTCAGTCTACCTCATTAGACAGCTGGATTCACATCACCACTGTTCTTGACATTTGTGAGAGATATTTCCACCATTTCCTCTGAAACTGATGTGCAGGTGATGTTACCATCAATACTCAAGTCATTAACAGTATGATCAGTTGATACCAAACTTAAGAAATAACTACTGAAACTGCTGGCCACAACAGTAGGATCACTAATTACTGAATATCCAGAAATTAGTAGGACAACCTTGGTATAACGTTTCTGAAATTTCATATATTTATAGACTAGATTTTTATTACCAGTTGCTAATGCCAAAATGTCGTCATCAGCATTGGTATCAACTCCTTTTTCCCATTTTGTACATGGGGTCGGGTTGTCATATCAACAATGAACATCAGCTTGAGAGAGAGTATTCATACCAATGGGTGGTATGCATTGCTTTAACACTTACAATACTTTCTCTGAGTTTTCTAGCAAAAGTATTATAGATTTTCTTACTATGTAGGATTTTACATTATCTACAAATTCTGAACTTTATATTCTTTCTACTAATTAAAGCCCATAACTCACTGTTCCACCCTGAAGGGAGCATTACTTTTTTCTTATGGTTTTATTACAGATGCACTTTTAAAGAGACTGATTACATTGTCTCTCCAGTGAGTTCCATCCTTCCATACTACTAGAAATACATTTATAGGTCCAGCCAATTCCATTAAGGCCATGTCTTAACTCTACCATGTCCCAATGTACTATAGTTATATTATTTGATTTTGAATGACACATTTTACTCCCTACTATTTTAAAGTCAAATGCAAACGGTCAGAATTCCCTAATACTGGCAATGCTTGAATGTTAATGACAAGCACAGAGGTGTTAAAAAAATACCAAATATAATATGTTTCAGTTCCTCACAACAGGTTGCACCAGTTCTCCCAAATTTTATGCCACTATAGCTCTGACTCTGATGAAGACTTACTATAGGAGTTTAAACAATTAGCATTTCTAAAATCGAAGTCAGCCAGGACTACGCTGGTTCACTTGTAAGCATACATGAGAGGTAGTCCAACATTGAACTTGTTCCATTTTGTCTTTGTCTCCTGTACAACACACTATACTGACTGCATTCCCCTGGAAAATGGCATTATACTTCACAGTGATGAAAACACAACTATTCATTAAATGTTAGGAACAAATACAACAATTCCCCCACCTGTAGATTCAGAATGCAAACTTTCAAATTTAACAAAGTTAGGGATTTCCAACAGAGAAGACTGCCAATGCAATTATTTTATTAAAAAATACAAATAAACCAAAAATGAGGTTCAATTAGCATATCATTAGGATTATGTGTATTGACATAGTATACTGTTACAATTTATTAAGGTTTTAGCGCAGGGGTTGGGCTGTATACAGTCACAATGTTATTATGTTTTGGCCCAGGAATTGGGCTGTATTTGGTAAAGTAATGCCTAAAAAGAATTTATTATGGTTTTGCAATTTACTTACCCTGAGTTTACTTCCTTTACAATTCAAATGGAAATTATCTTGACCTTAAAGGCTCGAATCAAGTGAAGCCTCTCTTCGAAGTAGGGCATTATATCAACATATGCAGTCAAGCAAAAAGTATGGAACCTATTGTTAAAAAAATCTGGCCTTGTCTACCAAGACGTCATTTAACCTGTGTGAAAGCAAGACTTCATGAAACAAATCTTTGCACAGTGTTTTATCAAAACCCATTATTTACTGTAAGTAATTAATTCTAGGATGCATTAAAGGGCAATTTGTTTTCAAGCAACTTCTATTAAAAGCACAAGGACATTTCTTAATTTCATCCCTCTACAGTAAGGTACGGTTAGCAGCTTATTGTCCAGGCTAGCCAATGGACATGTTTATTTATTCAGAATTAAGTCTCCAAAAACTGTGACATCTGTGTTATGTTCGATTTGTTCTATAATGCGATAGAGTTGTAGCAGTACAACAGTTTAGCAACAGCAGTTTTGATGACACAAAACGTATTCCCCAATTACCACTTATGTTAGTTCCAAGCCACAGGGAGCCAAAGTTTTTCCTAGTTGTCAGTAAGCACAAAGCTGAGAACTAATCCTGGACAGGGTACCAGTCCATTGCATACATACTAGAAATTTCAATAATTGTTAATTCAACTGCAAAACATCTTTGGAATGTGGGAGAAAAATGTAGCACCCACCAAAACCCACACACAAAGGCAGGATGTGCGGATTCCACATAAAAAGCACCATTGGCAAAGCAAGGAAAGGCAACAGCATAATCACTATCAGTTGTGCTGAAGTGTCACTGACGTTATGAAGCTTTTGTTTTGTTAATCATTAGAAGATAACAATGGAATTCGTCAGTTTCAATAACTATGCAAAATATGATTTGTTTCTATTTTATTTTGTGGCATTTAAAATACAAGTAGTCCTCATGTGATGTAATGTTTATTTAAAAAACTGCAATAAAACTATTATTACATGTGTATTAGAACATGCAGGTACAATGCTGTAGAAAATTGGAGTCTGTAGATGTTGGAAGTAATAATAAGAGATAACCAAATGGAACAAGTATGCGAGAATCTATTACCTGGGATCACAGCCCCCCCCCCACCCCCACACACACACACACTCACTCACACACACACACACACACACACACACACACACACACACACACACACACACACACACACACACACACACACTGCAAATAGGCTGCTGTAAAGGTAAGAGGAAGATAAAGAGCAAGAAGAATACTAGTAAAAGTGTAAAGTACCCTGCATGCTATAAAATGTTAGATTTCCAAGTATGCAGACTGTTTTATGGAGGTGTCCCTTCCTTACAACATGCAATACACTAGGATTAGACTGCAACAATTAGGGTGTAGGGGGTCTCTTCCCAGTAAAAAAAAATACTTCTG
Source organism: Protopterus annectens (assembly GCF_019279795.1). Taxonomy (NCBI): domain Eukaryota; kingdom Metazoa; phylum Chordata; order Ceratodontiformes; family Protopteridae; genus Protopterus; species Protopterus annectens. Next base: position 1,308,054,541 of record NC_056735.1, on the reverse strand, counting down.
GGGAAGTTTTATGATGTGGTTTCTATATGTTTTTTCAGTTGCCATTTCTTGCAGGATACTGTGTGTCAAAACTGCTTAATTCCAATTTTTTTTTTTTGTCAAAGGTGATATTTTTGATATAGTAATGTTCAATTTACTTGCATAGATTTGGAGATAAGGGAGTCAATGATGGTCTTCTGTTTCTTTTTGGGACACCTGTTATCATAATATACAATCATACCCAGACAAAAACTGGGACTGCCGGGCAGTATACGCATTATCAAACATCTCATATTTTGGATGCCTTTTCAGACGACATGAAAAGCCCCACACGCAGAGCATTCATCCAGTTTCTCAAAAGTCTTTCTAGCATGCACACACGTATGAGACATACTCTGTTTTTGTACTGCTTAAGTTTACGGTTATAAGCAGAAATACAAACTGTAACACATATGTAACAAATAATGACTGTATAACTACATTTGTTCAGTTCAATTTAATTATGCATCAAATCATGCAGAAATACTTAGATCAACTTTGCAAGCATTTGAACTTGTTAAATGCAGCAATGAAGACAGCAATGTCAGTAAAACCTCTGCTTGTGATTTTCACACAATCACATTCCAAAAAAACATATCTTTTTTACCCACGAATCAGTGACAAAGCCAAAATAGTGGAGGGGAGGGGGGGCAAGGACCCACAATCAGGAACACATTTTAAATATTATTCTAATTCACTTACGTTTATAGAACAGTAGATTTTGTATCAATGTGCATTTTCTAAAGGATAAAAAGTAAGGCGCCTTTAACGTCTAGCATTATTGAACGGCTATTTACAATACTGAGGGACTTGCCAAAAAAAAATCAAATGTTTTACAAGGGACAAAGCAAAAATATGAGGCAAAATCAGGGACATTCTGTAAAATCTGGGCAGTTGTGAGCTATGCTGTTCCTGAATCTTTACAAAAATGCACCATGAGACTCAGCTGACCATGTAATTTCCTACACTATGCCCAAGTGGGTAACTCTTTGTTGGGAAGTGTGTGCAAGTTTAGTTTATTTCAGCATGTCACTGTTCTGTATGGGATTAAGTCAGGGTAAGGCTTGAATGACTACCAACAGTTTATATTACAATCAAACTGCGAAAATAACCTGAAGGGAATAAAATAAAGGGAACAAAGGTTATTTAGAGAACAACTCCTTCTTCAAGCAGTGTCTTGCTTGACAGTTGCTTCTGCATGGTTGATATTAAACAAGGTAAACCGTAACTGATGCCAAGAAATGAAAAGTAGTTGTTTCTGCACAGCTCTGCAACTCATTTAACGAGCACGTTTTCATAAAAACTGCAGTTTGCCTTTGTACTTGTTCGTGCTTAGGCTGACAAACAAACTATCTGTTACAAGACAATTCTGATGCTAATGGACTTCATCTGTTATGTTGCTGCCTATGCTCCTTACACTAATACTGTGAATTTTTCAAATACCCTAAAACTGTTAAGATTTATCTGTTGCTTTTGCTTTGCTAATCTGATCCCCTGAGACAATCAAAACATTTAAGCGTATTGGGAAACCGCCTCAGCATGGATGCTAACCTATGTAATGATATTTCAGTGACTGAAATGTTTTTTCTAGGGTTATTTGCATTACTGTCATCCACAAGTAAAAAGAAAAAAAAAGTTTTGTACATAAATCACCTTGTATTTCCTCTCTAAGAGCATTATTCTGGAGTGTATTCAGCATGATCTCTCCTTTTTCAGTTTTAATTGCTGGATAACTTATGAAATCAATGCAGGGAAAACAGAAGCCTCCTGTCAGTAACTTCCCAGCAAGAGGTTTCCCGAAAAGTCAATCAACAACTCTTTTTTGGCACGGTCTTTAAAATAAAGCAGACTTCCAAGTCTGCCAAAAGGCTTTTCTGGACATTCTTGTCTGAGTTATTAATTTTAAGATTAAGTATTCCCTGTCATATTTGCAGGGACAGACTGTTTCCAATTAAATGAAAGTGAAGTCTAAAGCCTGTATTGAGAGGCTCCCTGTTAAAGCCGACAGGTCTGCACTAAAAGATCATGAGTCACAGAGACTGGACATAACTCTTTTCTAAGTGAAGATATGTAAGTTCAAAATGAAAACAGCAAGCATTACTGAGCCCCTTTGCATCCTTTCCTTCCGGGAACATGGTTCATAAACACTAACCCTTCCAATGAAACTTTGCAAACCACACCTCAAAGACTACAGACTACAGCAAGAATTTCTTATGCGACACACTGCTGAGTTACTGCATGCAGCTCACACCAGTTTATTTCATTTTAAATTAATAGATCATCCTCTACTGAACATTAGCCCAAGGGTGGTCTTGACTGATTACCAGCTTGTAAACTAATTCTGTGGCAAGAGGTAGTGAGACCTAAATACATTAGCGATGATCCAAGCTCAAGCAGCAGCCCTAATACTAGCAAAGCCAGCTGGGGGTGGGGCGTGACAGGAATGCTGGAGCTAAACATGCTCATCAGATCTTAAGGGGAGAAGGTGAGTTGTATATCATAGACATGGATCTCAGCTAAGCATCTCCACTGGAGACATGGGACACACCAGTACACATCTGACTTACAATGGGGGTAGGCTGTCGTGTTGTTACCTTACTTTTGTAAGTGAACTCCATATGCTTGCCTCACCCACTGCATGTCTACCTGGTATGCATCTGTGGAAATATGCGTATCCGCTTAGGGTTTGCAAAACAAACAAAAAGAATCTCCTCATTGCTGCCTTGGTGACTCTGAACCATAATTGCACTGACAGACAAATTATGAGCCTATATATTTTTACACTAGTTTTAAGATTAAATACCGATAGCCAAGGGAATTAAGGCTGTGAGCTGTTAAAAAGTTGCTTTCTGTGGTGTAGGGTTTAATTCCTTTAACCTTCATTTGCTTACTGTGCGACTTTCAGCAAGTTACTTAACCAAACAGTACTTTGGGATAACTGGGCAAGTCCCCTCAATGGTTTCCTGGACCTCAAACCCTACGTATGAACCTATATCACATTTGGACTGCAAAAATAAAATAAAATTGATTTCATTGAGAACAAGGAATAACAACTACAATAATTTCAACTAGCCAACTACTTTGTCTCACATGTTACAACCTGCAAACATTCCGTAATTAATGACAAATTCTTCTGTGACCATTTTCATATTCATTTCCCAAGTATAGACTTTACTATACTTTCCTAATGATGCAATTGTGAGAAGGCAAAAAAAAACAAGAGCTTACCTGCAAGAATGAAAAATTCATTTTAGTACAATTACTATACATTCATATTACAACCTAAATCAGACTCCACAGCGCCATCGTACCCTCCAACTTACACAATAAAGTCCTCATAAATTACTTACCCACTGCATAATCAATCTTAAGTAGTCACCAGCTAAGCACCTGTCCCTTTCTTACGCTGCCAGCATCTAGGACAGGATTGTAACCTATCATACATTAAATCTTCCTCGGTTTTACAGCAATATTCATAACATGAACTTCTGTCAGTTTCTATATTGCCACACCATATGTACATAAATCTGAAATTGCTTTGTACTATTAAAAGAAACTAAACAGCTTATATGTTTAGTAGTTAATACAAGTTGTAACATGGCTATTCTCTATAAAAAAGCTTATGAACAAAGTAAAGGCCATATTCCAGAAACAAGGTGCACAATGATTTACAGCGGACAGGTCTAGTGAAATTCAGATACACGCACACGCACACACACACACACACACACACACACACACACACACACACACACACACACACACACACACACATACTGAGGTCACTTTAATTTACACTATTAGAAAGCATGGCAATGAGAAAAAATGAGATGGAAATGAACTGTATTATAATGACAGTGATGGTAAATGCAAATGAGGATAAAAATTATGGTTGAGCGATTTAAACACAAAAACATCTGAGCAATGAGCTATGACTGCTAGTGTAGTTATACCCCTTAAAAACCTGAAGAACAGAGACAGGGACCACAAAATCATGTTAAGGGTAGCGGCAGGTTTAACAGAGATGTACATGTACAAGGCTATTCTCACAGCCAGTAGCCAAAGAGGTGCTCATCTTCCCTGTCACATTGCAGAAGGGTCAGACTGCAACTAACATTTCCTCCCTAAGACACAAAAATAGAATACTACTGGACAGACATACAGACAGAACAGCCATGTATGAGCTGGTGTAGATGTATTGCCCCTCTATACAGATTTGTGGGGTATGTTGAATACTGATTCCCGTGCACATAAATGTATGTGTGGCACTGAGAATCCTGGCTAGAGGGACCTTTCAGTGACCAGACGGGGGATAAGGTGGGTGTATCCAGGCATTTGCCTCATGGGCACTATAGCAGTTTCTTTTTTTTTTCTGTTCCCCTCTGATTTCATCTTTTACCAGTTGGGCCCCCAGTACCCAATATGTGAAACAGTTCTACTAGCTATTCTCCAATCCTTCTGGAATTCATCTGTTTTGCTGGGTCCAGTCATGGATCCTGAGGGTGTTCTAAGGGCTTGGCTCATCTGTATTCCATCTGGGTGGATTTTTTTTTTATTACCTATCCACCCTCACCCCACCCCCACCACCACCACACTCGATTATGTCCAAGGCTAACTTCCCTCTTTGGATCATGCCTCCTCTTAAACAGTGCATCAACAAGTGACCCCCCCCATCCATCAACCCAGCTCTGTCAGACACCCAAGCCACTAACTGAACCTGGGTCTACTAGGCCATAGTCAGGACTAAGTCACTACACCAGTTTCTTGATGCCACGCTACAGCATATGGAGGAGCATATGTGGTTGCCATGCATCATAAATGAGTAAAACACCATGTGGGCAATCTATGATATAGCCCATTTTCCTGAGGTATGCTGAGCCTTCAAATGCACCCACATTAACATCAAGGCCCCACCCAGGGCACAGGGATGATGCCATATCAATCAGAAGGGATTCCATTCTATCAACTGCCAGGTGGTCCGAAATGTACAGGGTATAATATAATTCCCATTATTCCCACATCTGGAACAGTGATTCATGTGTCGTAATTCCCCACATTGACATCTTACAGGTGATGCCAGGTATGTCCAGCAGCAATGGCTAATTATGCAAAATAAAATCCACACAACACGACAAATAATGCATACAACACTGCCCTATCATAGACATGAAACATTGCTGAAAGTGTGTTTGGACGTATGAAGGCATGTTTCTGCTGCTGTGATGTCTCCAGTGGCACTGTGCAGTGTGGTCCAGAAACTTGCATAAAAATATTTGATGTGTGTTCAATGTTACAAAACATGTTGATATGCAAATAAATGAAGCAGGAGGTTGCCATTTCGGCTGAAGACTTACCAGAGTATGCAGCAATATAGGTGACTGATGAGTTTGTGGAGGACCCAGCTGCAGGGGATACCCATGCATGGAAGAGGAGGGTGCAATATGCCAAGGCAATGGCTAAAAGGCAGAGTCTAGTTCACAACTATGGGCCAGCTTAGATATAATAAAGACTATTGATGATGCCTGCAATGCCAATATCAGACTGTACTATACAACCAATTGACAGGTAATGTTGTATATCAGACACAGATTACTTTGGTAAAACAGTTTTGAGGACAGGCACAGTTATATGCACAGGTAGGGAAGGCCACATTCATATGCTGGCAATGGGTATTGTTAGGATGGCTACTAATGTGTATGAGTGCATTTGTTATGGCCAGGTGAGTGTGACGAGCTGGAAACACTACTCAGAGGACGGGGTGATGTCTCTAGTGTGGTGTACTTCAGCAAAGGCAGTTTACGGTAGTGTGTGTGTGTGTGTGTGTGTGTGTGTGCGTGTGTGTGTGTGTGTGTGTGTGTGTGTGTGTGTGTGTGTGTGTGTGTGTGTGTGTATGGTCACAGCTCCTGCAGGAGATCCTGCACTGTAAATGCGTCTCCAGAACAGGTTCAGATGGCACCTCAGGAGGTGTGTGCTCATCTCCATCAATGCAGTAGCCTCTCTGAGGAACATCAGTGGCATGATCCACAGGTGGTACACAGGATTATGTACTCTGTTTACCATTCATTTTAATGTGGAGCTACAGGATAATTACCTAACTACAGTAGAGAGTTGATTATCCAAAACGTCAATTATCTGAACCAGCCTTCCAAAGTTTTTGGGTAGGAAAAATCAAAGTCTGAATATGTAAACATTATACATATTTGCTTGAGAATGTTTTTTGAGCTTGTAGCCAGCTCATGTGTGAAGAATACTCTTTATTGTGCACTGGAATAGATGAATGGTTGAAATGTGTATTACTTTGTGCAGAAAAACAAGACTTTAGAAGCTTTTTATCCGGTTCAATTATATAATGTTTGATTATCCAAACTACCCTAGGTCCCAATTAGTTCAGATAATCGACTCTCTACTGTAATATAATTACTGTACTAGCTATGTGATTACCCTTTTGCAGACCAAACACAGAGACTTTTAAATTAAAATGTATTTTGTACCACTGTGCCAAGATAACTCAGGACAAAAAATAAAGGTGTGAAATGCTTGAGGGGGTAAAAGCTTGAACAGCTTGGTCCCTTAATGACACAACAGATCTATCCCTTCTAAGTTATTATGGTTACTGGAAAGAAATTGGTACTGAAGGACCTCTCTGAGAGTAACACTTAATGTCCTTCTACATCACTGTTGCAGTATCCTAAACAGAAGGGATCGCCTGTTCAAGGCAGTCTCATGCTTGGCAGGTATACAAAAGCCTAATGATCTTGTAAGGACAGTAAGTCACATTTATGATCCCTGTACGAATGTAGGGCATAAAAAGTAAAATATGGTTGCAACTACCCAGAACTTCTTTGCCACCCAGTTTGAACACCATTACTGCTAGCTGGTCTGAATGCCTGTACTGAATACTTAGCCACCAGATAAGTGGCCCATTAGGGTTATTTTTTTCTTTGTTTTGTTTTTCCTGTTCTTGTATTTAATTTTTCTACTTATAGAGTTTATTTCATCCAAAAAAGGAAAATGTCAGTGTGGGAGGCAGATTCCCCATGAAGATCTTCACAAACAGTGTTTTTTTTTTTTTGTTTAGGTGCTTCCCACGACCATATCTCTTGTAGTATCTGTACGGCATTTGTGCGTAAGACACTTCGAAGCCATTTGTCATCCCTGGCCATTTGTCATGAAAACCAATTGCTTAAACAGTTAGTCCAGGGTACCATGACAGAATCCGTTAACCCCAAGATACCCCTTGCTAGGTAAAAAAGTGGCCAAAAAGACTCAGACAGATTCTTTAGCTGTCCATACTCCACAGGATGTCTCTCTAGAAGCGGGTAATAGCTCTGTATGTCATTTGGCATGTACATCGGATTCCCCTGCCACGACTTCGTCAGAGGTCAGTATGGATCTGTCTTTTTGCACATCCTCTGAGGCTTTGCAGGCATCTACTCCAGATGTCAAGGGGGAGCCACAGTTGATTATCTTGGAGGGTTCTAGAGGGATTCAGCAGATACTGGTCATGGAGGAGGTTCCGGGTTCACTTACTGAATCTTGCCAATGGTCAGAACTTCTGGTATTTGTTAGGGCTGATGTCTCATCTAAAAAAAGACAAAAACTGATGCATGTTTCAGTCCATTTTATAAATCTTCAAATAGAATAGCAAGAGTTTACTCAGGGCTTTGTTTTCTACCTTGATGGCCCTAAAGCCTCCTCAAGGGGTTTCAGTACCTGCTCCTCCTTGCACTTGCAATCCTTCTAAATGGCTTAGGGAACCAGATTCCTCAGACAAGGTTTCAGTATCTGATAAGTGGTCTTTATTTTTCACAGATGCCTTCACCTTTGGCTTATGGTTCTGATGAAGAGCAGTCTGTTAGGCCCGAGTCTCTTTTTGAGGAATTGTCCTTTGGGGGTACAATTGCTAGGATGATGGAGTACTTTAAGTGGGAATCTTCTCAAGTGTCTGATATTCAGAGAAGATATTATGAGTTGGTTCTGGTGGATACTCCTAAGCCATCAGCAGTTCCTTGTTAAATACTTTCATTACTGCTTCCAAGTTTCCTGATTCTCAGCCTCGTGTTCCTAAGAAACCTGCTAGATTCTATAAGATTCTGGAGGACTGTCTATATATAAATGTCCTTTTGCTGATCCTGCTGTGGTGTTATTCTCTTCTGACAAACATTCTAAGCCTTTGCCCTCTTCCAAACTTTTACCTTCTCATAAGGATAGCAGGGCAATGGAGAAGATCGATAAGAAACTTTAAACAGTTTCTACTTTGGCCTTTAGGGCTGTTAATTACCATACCCGCATAACCAGGTATGCTCTGGCCTTGATCGCTCAGGCTTGTCAGGTTATGTCTGACTTCCCTGATGTTGAAGGCAAACCCTCTGGCCTCATCTATTTTAGGTTCTGCTTCTCATGTGGCTTGCCACTCTATTAAGTGTAGCTATGATCCTGCAGATGCTTCTTCCAAGGCTGTGGCTTTTGGGTCTGCCATGAGCTATTATTCTAGGCTTCAACTGCAGTTTCTGTCTGAGGACATTCAAGCCAAGTTGTTGGATGCTCCTTTGGATAAAAAATATCTTTTTGGGACTGCTGCTGCTGACATGTTTAAGTCTCTTCAAAAGAAAGGCAAAGCCTAGCAGGACCTTAAACGTATTTTTGTCTCTCCTATCCCTAAGTTTCAGAGGAAGTATCCTTCTAGATCTGCTTTTGTTCTCAGGCAACCCTGCCAGGCCTCCAAGGGCAGGAAGGGTGGTAGGTGGACCCTCTCTGCTAAGGCTTCTCAGATATCTGTGGCCTAGAAGCCTCTTTTATCTGAGAAGCCTGCTTCTCTTTGACAATTCACCCACCCCCTTCTTTTAGACCAGGTTCCTTTGAGCCTTCAGCTTTCTCTTTATAATCCAAACTGGTGTCTCATCACTTCAGACTCTTGGATTCTTTCTATCATCAGTCACAGTTACTTCATGGTATGGAAGTCTCTCCCTCCTTTTTTCAGGGATTCCTCAACCTCCTCTACAGCAATGTCCTCACTTCCCGAAGGTTCTAGGGTCCCTGGTGAACCAAGGAACCATTCAACCTGTCACCCTTCCCAAGTGGGAAAGGGTTTTTATTCCAGGATATTCCTGGTTCCTTGAAAGAAGGGCACTTGGAGACCTACTCTGAATCACTCCTGGCTCAATACCTTCCACAAGGTGTCTTCTTTTTGGATGCTTACTCTTCAAACCCCGTTTCCTCTTTTATTACCCTAGGCTTTTCTGCTGTCCTTGGATCTGAAAGATGCTTACCTTCATATCCTTAAAAACCCTCTTTTCAAGAAGTTTTTACATTTCTCTGTCTCTTCCTTTCATTTTCAGTTCTCTACTTTGTCCTTTGGTCTCTCAGCTGCACCAAGGGTATTCACAAAATGTCTAGCTCCAGTGATTGCTTTTGCAGGCTCCAAGGCATTTTTCCTTATCTAGATGACCTGTTGCTTCAGACGACTTCTCCCAGTCATCTGTTACAGGATCTGGAGTTCATTACCTCTCTTCTTCAACATCTGGGGTTCCCTATCACCTTCCAAAAGTCTGTCTTGACTCCCTCTCAGGATCATGTGTATCTGGGATGCAGGATTCAGACAGTGGCAATGTTGGCCTCTCTTCCACCTCCAAAAGTTTTGTCACCGACAGCCATCTTTCAGTCTCTTCTTCCTTTGACTGTCATGCCAGCCAAGGGAGATTCTTCAGGCCCTGGGATTCATAGCCTCTTCTATTCCAATACTTCCTCTTGCCAAACTGCATTTGTGGAAGCTTCAGTGGTACCTCAAATCAGTTTGGCTGCAGCAGTCACCCTCTGGATTTAAGTATACATCTCCATCCCTGTCTAAAGAAGGACTTTGAGTGGTGGATTCAACAGTTTGCTCTCAACCCAGGCTGGCCCTTTAAGCCTCCAGTCCCTTCTGAAGAACTGTCACCAATGACATGGGGTGGTGGGCTTCTTTTAGTCACCTGAAAGATAAGGGTCTCTGGCCTCCCCATCAGATGTCAGACCATATCAACATCAAAGAGATGAGAGCTCTAATTTGGCCCTTCAAGCTTTTTACCTCATGTTCTCTCTCTCAAGGCCCCTTGAAAGTATACACAGACAACACTACAGTGATGTGGTATGTCAACAAGCAGGGAGGCACAAAATCGTACCTCCTCTGCAGGATGGTTCTTCAGGTTTGAGCACTGGCTATCAGCTATCAGTTAATAACTCTTCAGGTAGTATACATTCCTTCAGAGCACAATGCCGCAAAATAGCACCAACCTGATCCTAGATGAGGAAAACACGCCACCAGAAGCCAGGCAAGCATCAAGGAAAGACAGGGGGGGCAAGTAATACTACAACATATAGAAGAGAAGGACATCTACAGTTATGGTAAGATTTTACACAACTATTCTATGTTCTTTTATTCTTATGTTGCAGTATTCAAAACATGAGGGAGAATACCAAAGTTCATGTAGAAGAAGAACTGGGCAGAGGAGCAGAAACATTCTCCACAAACCCATGCAAAATAGCCTTGGCAAAACCAGCTCTGGACCTGGAAAAGCCATCTAACTTGTAATGTTTCATGAAGGTATGAACAGAAGACCGGGTAGCTGCTTCCAGGATAGAACAGGTGTCTAACCCCTTAAAAAGGCACCAGAGGAAGACACTGCTCGAGTGGAATGTGCCCTAACAGGTGAGGAGAGATTCTTCCCATGAGATACATAACAGAAATAAATGATTTTGGAAATCCAAGTGGAAATAGTCTGCTTGGAAACAGGCTTGCCCAGGGTCTTTGTTGATAGGAAACAAACAGGTGGTTAGATTTCTGAATTAGTTTGATTTTATCCAAGTAATATCTGAGTTGCCTGTGCAAATTTAAAGTGTGTAGGATCCTCTCGTTAGAAGACTGAGGAGAAGAGAAAAAGGTGGGAAGACTGATAGACTGACTGAGTGATAACTTATTTACCATCTTGGATATAAAGGAGAGGTTATTGCATAAAGATACCCTATTACTGTGAAAAACACTGAAGGGGGAAGAAATCATCAGAGCCTGTAATTCAGAAACCCTTCTGTCAGAAGTAATGGCCACGAGAATGACTATTTTCCAGGTGCAGTGTTGCAGAGAAGCAGAACTTGCTGGCTCGAAAGGGGCCAGGGTAAATTTCTCTAAGACAAAGTTGAGATCCCAAGGAGGGTGGGACTGGTTTCCTTGATGGTCTGATGTGAAGGACGCCTTTTAAGAAAAGTTTGACTTCCAACCTGGAAGCTAAAGGGGGAGACATAGGCAGACATGCAGAAATAGCAGAAAAGTGAGCTTTTACTGAGAAGTATGAGAGTCCACTCTTCAGTAATTCACACAGGTAGGACAGAACCACTGGAACATCCACTAACAGTGGTTACAAATCCTTTTTAGGACACCCGATGAAAAACCTTTTCCATTTGGAAATACAGGATTTCCTAGTAGTGCATTTTCTGGCCTCCTGCAGAACCTGTAGCACTTCCTCAGTGAAAAGGTGTCTGAAGGGAATCAAAACCCTATCATTCACAGTGTCAGTTGTAGAGCTGACATCTGTGAGTATACTAAAGTTCCCCTGTCCTGTGTGAGTAGGTCCATTCTAGTGGGGTAACTTCTAGTGATTGGCCTTGGCTAAATGCAGAAGAAGGGGAACCAATGCTGTTTTGGCCAAAAGGGGGTCACCAGCAAGATTTTTGGTTGCTCTTGTTGGATTTTCAACAGGACTTTTTGGAGAAGTGGGAAGGGGGAGAATGCATATAGAAACATCCCTTTACAAGAGAAAGACAGGGCATTCACCTTCTATGCCAAGGGATCTGGAACCCTGGCACAAAACTTGGGTAGTTGTCTGTTCATGGTGGAGGCAAAGTTCTACCTGAGGTGTACTCCATCGATGGACCATGTCCAGAAACACATCCCTGTGCAATATTCATTCATAGGAATGAGTCATGGACCTGCTCTCAGTGAGTCTGCCACAAATTTCTGGGTTGTGGGTATGTAAACCACTTGGAGGGCGAGTTGACTCTGGGTAGCTAACTCCCAGGCCTGTAAAACCGGTCAACACAAGAGAAAGGACTTTGTTCCTCTCTGTTTGTTGACATACTACAGAACAATGGTATTGTCTGCAAACCATCTTAAAACCCTTGGGGAAAGAAGAGGTTTGAAGATTTGAAGAGTTAAAATCAGGGCTCTCATCTCCTTTATATTGATGTGCTCCCTTTTCTGGGCGGGAGCCTCCATGAGTCTCGGGTTGCTGCCCATCCCATGTCTGTAGCATCTGTGTACAGTTCCTGAGTGGGAAGAGGTCATTGTAAGGGTAAGCCTGGATTTCTTGAAACCTGTTGGATCCACCAGTGTTCATAGATTAGTACTAGGCTAACTGCCCTTACGGACCATTTTAAGCCTAGCCAATTATCCCATATGAGACTCAAACCCTGCACCTTGGGTTTATAAGGTAAACACTTTAATCATTATGTCAACCTCCCACCTGTAACTGTTTTTTCAGGCAAGGTGGGAGTGGGATAACAAATTCCAGAGGATGGGAGTGTTGTACCCATACTGTCCTCAAGAACCACTGGAATTTCCTCATGTGTAACTTGGCTAGAGGAAGCATGGAGACAGTTGATGCTGTGAACTCTAGGAGGAGAAGAAACTCCCTGGCAGTCAAGGATTGGGCGAAGCAAGGGATCCTGGAAATAGGTGGTGAGGGACAAGACCTTTTCTGGAAGTAAGGAAGCCAGCATCCTGTCTGACTGGATCCTGCAGCCAAGGAAAATGTGGTCTTGGGAAGGAACCAGAGAAGATTTCTGGTAATTGATCATGAATCCTAGACCTTCTAACAGTGACACCATGAAGTAGAGGTTATCCTGAAGGATGTCTGGGCCTGGAGAAGAAGGTTGTAAAGGTATGGAAAAATCTGTAGGCCCTGTAGCCTGCAGAAGGCTATGACAGGAGCTAAGCATTTTGTCAAGACCCCCTGGACTGTAGACAATCCAAACGGCAAGGCACAGAATAAAAAAAGTGGGAAGCAATACAAAGCAAAAAAACTTCCTGAACCAAAGATGAATGGGAATATGAAGATAGGCATCCTTGATGTCCAGTAACACCATAAAGGCCTGAGGAAGGATGAGAGGAAGAAGGGTGGGTAAGTTTACCATTCGAAATGTGGGAACCTTCAGAAAGGTATTTAGATGGTATAAGTCTAGAATGGGTCTCCAAAGACTGTCTTTCCTGGGTACCATAAACATCCTGGAATAGAATCCTTTTCCTCCTTGGGAGGGCAGGACTACCAGAATGGTGCTTTGAGAAAGGAGGGTGGAAATGACCTGGGGCAAGAGTTCCAGTTGTTCTTTTGGAGGTTGTGGAATACGCCTGAAGGAGGAAGGAGTCTTCCACACCATAAAGTATCCTTGCATGATGATGGCTAGGACCCAAGAATCCTGAGTTATATGTTTCCATGCAGAGAGAGGTGAAGGGACAGAGGTGCTAGGGGGTCCAGGAGGTGGGTAGTCACAGACTACCTATTTAGCCTGAAGGGGCTGTTTCTGTGTGGGAGTAGAGGAGGTAGATTTAGAGGTAAATTGTTCCCTACCATCTCTCTTCCCTTTGGAAGACTGAGGCCTGAAAGCTTTCCTTATAAAGGTGGTCTTGGTAGGGTAGTTCCTCTGAAACCTGGGCACCAGGGAAACAAAAATATGTTTCAGGTCTTGCAGCTTCTTGCCCTTCTCCTGTAGAGACACAGAGTTCTGCAGCAGAGGTACTAAATAATACCTTGTTGTCTGGGGGCATCCATAATTTTTGCTTTAATGTCATCAGGCAAAGATTGGAGCCTGAGACAAGAATACCTCTTCAGGACTGACCCAGATGCAGCCGCTCTAGCTGATGCCTCCACCGAATCATAGCTACACTTTATGGAATGCCTTGTAACCTGAGCTGAGGAGTTAAGGATGGAGGAGATCTTGGCCTTAGTAGGAGAGTCGGGAAGCTCAGAAAGTAGTTTACCAGCATCCAACAGAAAGACCAAGTAATATTTGGCCATATGGGTTTGGTACTTAATGGCTCTGAAAGCCAGAGTAGTTGATGTATAAACCTTTTTTTCCTATTCTCTCCATGAATTTGCTCTACTTATCTGAGGGGAGCAGGGAAGTGGAAGGTAGCAGCTTGGAGGCCTTGTCCTCAGAAACTGAAATGGTAGCAGGGTCTGCAGTGGGACATCTGAACAAAAATTTGGAATTCTCTGGTAGTTTATAAAATCTACTTGGCCTTTGGGGGGCAGGAGGTTGAGAATCAGGGCACTTTGAAATTGCAGCAAAGGTATCCAGGAAGGATGGCAGAACAGGAGGTGTGGCACATGGGGAGGGGGGGGGGGGTCCATCTGCAGCAGGTTATAGTACCTTTTTTGGATGTCTGACACCTGAGAACATTCCCATTTGAAAACTCCCTCATTTTAAGAACAGTTTCACCACAAGAAATATCCTCCCCTAGGGAATCAGTGCCATTAGATTCTTCTTCTGGGGAGGCATAACCCAAAGGAGAAGAAATTTTGGCTGAATGAGCAAAAGATTTGTCCCCAGAAGAATCTTCAAACTGAGAACTCCTCAGAAGTCCTCTTTAGTGGTATTGAGGGAGGAATGGAGGGAGAAGGGAGAGGGAGGGCTGAGGATTGTCTCAAAGCCATAAAGTGGTTGAAAAGGCCTTGGGAAAAAGCCTGCCAATCCGTTGTTTTTTCCTGAGAAGCAGGAGAAACATGTTTTGTTTTAATTTTCTTCTTTTTAGGGACCTCCATTTCGTGGAAAGTGAATGGGCCTGAAGTCAGCCTACACTCCATAATGTTGGTAGGAACATCCTATCGCACAATAATTTGTGTAATGCCACATGGGCCTTCAGTCACAATGAGCCAAGGTTCCCCTACTCCCAAGTCGGACGCCTGCATTTCTCCCAAGGATGTGCTGGTAGGGTCCTTCATGGCCTCCACACAGGTACACGTTAAAGGAGTGTCTACCAACTTCAGAACGGTCTCCAGGGAAACATCGGCCTCAAGAGAGACATCTGTAGCAGAGGGATCAGCAGGTAAATCAGACCTTGATTTCTTGGCCTTCTTAGCCTGTGGCTCACCTGAAGGGCCCGACGTAACTTCCATATCAAGCGTGAGACATTTTAGTCACCGATTTTCTAGGTATAAATTTAGAGAAGCTAACTGACTATGCAGGATCTTGGGGACAAAGGTCTTGCAAACAGAACAAGTAGTACAGTCATGATCAGAGCCTAGGCAAAATAGACAAAGGTCATGAGAGTCCTTATGTGGAATGTGCCTTCCACACTGACACTTTCCCATCCTAGCTGAATTGTAATCACAAAAACACACAGTAGCCAAAAGATAAAGAAAAACTCCAACGGGGCACTTATCTGAACCAAGGTTCGCAACTTGTCTGATGAGTGATGACCGGAGCAGAATATTGGACAGAAGGCAGAAAAGTTCTTGGGTCTGGTATGTACCAATGTCCACTTTATACCAGACATCATTTTAAGACCAACGTACATTTGCTTCTGTGCAACATTGCACGTACCTCACAGTAGCACTAAACTTTTGTATACTGGCTGGATGTATGAGTCAGCTGGAGGCAGACTCCCTCATATTATGAATACTGCAACATATGAATAGAAGGACATCACAGAAGCCCTTTCTTTTCCTTGGAAGGGGATGTTTCTTTATGCATTCCTTCCTCCTCCTCTACTTCCAAAACTGCTTCAGAAGATTCAACTGTACTCACCAAAAAACTTGTGACTTAATTTTAGCCAAGACAGCACTAGTTCCCCTTCTTAATGCATCTGGTCAGGGCAATCGCCATAATTTACCTCATTAGCTCACAGAGGACAAGGGGTCTCTCATCCATCTTCACTTGTCCATTCTTCAACTGACACTATGGGTGATAGGATTCGATCCCTTTCAGGAACCTCTTTTCTGAGGATGACCTCAGGCTTTTACAGGAGGCAAGGAAACTCTTAACCAGAAAATCTTACATGTCCAAATGGAAAAGATTTTCTGTCTGGTGCCATGCTGGTAACTAGGACTCTTTCAGTGGGGGTACCTCTGGTCCTTTCTTATTTGTGAGTTCCTCCAGTCTTGCCTGGCCTAGTCTTCCGTGAAGGTCCACTTGTCAGCCATCTTCATTTGTCTGCCTTTCAATTCTCCTTTGAGTTCTCAATTTGAGGTCAAGCAATTTCTTAAAGGTGTCCTAAATATTAGGCCTCCAAGGAAACTTATTCCTACTCCTACTCCTTGGAACCTTAGTTTTGTCTGGGAAAAATTGATTCAGGCTCCTTTTGAGCCTGCAGATTCTACTTCATTGCAACAATGTACCAAGAAGACTGTATTTTTGCTGGCTGTTACTTCTGCTTGGAGCATTTCCGAACTCAAGGTCCTCATGGTCATTCCTCCTTTTTTGGCCTTTCACAGGGACAGTGTCCCTTCATACTAATCCTTCTTTTATGCCCAAGTTAGTAAATAAATTGTCTTTGAATCAGTCGGTGCAACTACTTTCCTTTTTCCCTTCTCCTCAGTCTGCTAGTCAGAGGGTCCCTTCATACATTGGGTTTGCACAGACAGCTCAGGCACTATTTGGATAAAGCTATAGGCATTCATAGGTCTGACCAGTTTTTTGTTTCCTTCCATCCTTGGACTTTGGGTTTGGCTGTATCTAAGCAAACCATCTCCTCTTGGATATCTAAGGCCATTTCCTTTTGTTTTACTTTTCATGGCAAATCTCTGTCTACTTCTGTTAGAGAACAAAAATAGATTCCACCTCGTAGGATTGGAAAACCAACTCCAGAAAAGAAGTTCCTGCCCAAATGTAAATCAAGACCAACACAAGCAACACTTTTAAGCTTTTAATTTGCCAACAGTTTTTCGATTGTGTTAAAGCATAGACTTCTTCAGAATATACCTTGTTTGCTTTATTTATTTTATTTATTCAATATTTAATTGACATTTGTTTCAGGGGAAAGTCCGACTTGGAACAAAGCCAATTTTCAGCAGAGACCCACGGAGAAATGCTCCAGACACAGCTTTGTAACGTGAGAGGAAACCGGAGCACCCAAAGGAAACCCACACAAATGCAGAGAGGACATGCAGACTCCACACAGAAGGCACTCTAGCTGAGAATCGAAGCAGAGAACCTCTTGCTGTGAGGTGACAATGCTACCACAGCACCACTGCGCAGTCCACTCTGCTTTATGAATGTATTCTTCTAAATAACTCCTTTTCAATTAATCATTTTAATTGATTTAATTATTCTAATAATAACTAAACAAGCATGAACTGTTTAATGCACGTTTTATTCCGAAGTCTGTGCTTTATCACAGATGAAAAGCTACTTGCAAATTAAAAGCTTAAAAGTATCACTTATGTTGGTTTTGATTTGCATATGGGCAGGAGCTTCCTTTCTGGAGTTGGTTTTCCGATCCTACGAGGTGCAATCTAGTTTTGTTCTGTTTTGAGTATTTGGATTTGATTTTTCCACCTTGTACCCAGCCCTGTTTATTGGTTACTTCTATTAGAACTCATTCCACTAGGGCTGTTGCTTCTTCTGGTGGCTTCTTCAAGGGGATGGACACCAGTTCCATCCCTGAAGCTGCTATCTGGTCTTCAGGGCTAGAACAGGTTTTGCTGAAATAACTTTATGTGAGTTTGTTGAGGGCTCTTCTCAGCCTTCCACCTCCCATTCTGTTTCTTGAGCTTTCTTACTCTCCTTTCTATTTAGGATACTGCAACAGTGATATACAAGGACATACTACAGTTGCGTAAAATATTACCATAACAATAGATGTACTTCTCTTCACTGTTGCAGTATGCGCTCCCTCCCTCCAACCCCCTCCAGTTTGTTCTAGTTTTTGTTTTAGATTTCCTTCTGGCTGACACTACTCCTTTTTTGGCATTTCCCCTTTTTCTACTGCATTTTTTTCCTTTCGGATGTGCTTGGACTCCTTTACTCTATTGAGACTGTTCTCTTCTGGGGCAATTAAATTCTGGGTAGTTGCATTCGTATGTCCCTTTTTGTGCCTTAAGTTCAGTGCAGAGAGCATAAACATCAGGCTTTTGTACACCTGCCGAGCGTCTGGCTGCCCTGGGTGGGAGATCAACTGTGTTTAGGATACTGTAACAGTAATGAGAAGGACATCCACTGTTATGGTAAAAATGTATACAATTGTACTTTAAATAGCATGAGGCATCCCTTGCAGCAAAATATAATTTATATTGACCCTATGACATTGTGTTCATCACAAAATTGTGTTTATTTACTTTATTTCCAAGTTTTTGCACCTGTGGACATTTTATTTATTTATTTATTTATTTAACATTTGTTGACTGGGAAAGTCCGACTAGGTTCCACAGATCCTGTTTTCAGCAGAGTCCAGGGGAGAAATGCTCCAGAAGCATGTCTTTAGAACTGGTATAGTTTTGTTTGTTGTTGAGGGAGATGGGTTAGGAATGGACTATTTAATGGGGGGAGAGGTGGACATGAGAAGATAACAGGCTATGAAATTTGCTGCCTCTGTTCTTTAATCTTCACAGCATAAGTCTGCAGGAGTTAGTGAGCATTGGCCTTGTGAGGAAGATGGAGTCAGGGGCTTTCACACTGTTGGATACCTTTTGTATTCATGTCTATTCTGAGGGTATAATTAACTACCATAGCATTTCTCATATAGACTCAGGGGGAATGTAGGGTTCTGAAGATGGCATTCACTGTCTCCCTCTTGTCTGTTAGGTGTTCCAGGGGAATGGCATTTCAAAAAAGTGTATTCCAGTTTGTGGATATTGGACAGGAGTGCCTTTTTAACTTCTGTCTCGAAGTTATGTGAGTAGGAGTGATGCTGTATTCTAGAATATCTTCTGCATGATGTTATGATGTTTTCTGAGTGTCTGAGTGGCGAGAATAAACTTTTAACAATGCTCATCTATGGTGTCTATTTGAGGGAGGAATTACATATCTAACTGCATCTCTGGTGTTGCTGGTTGAGGCCATAGGGGGATCACTTTTCAAATTTTTTTTTTTGTTTTTATAGTTTGGGGTAGGTGGTTAAAAACCCTATGGTATTTGAAATGTGGTGTAATACATCTGAAACATGTTGTTCTGGGACAGCAGTTGTGGTGGGACCCTATTAACAGCACATGCACAACTCTATTCATAGAACATCATTGTAGGTAATAGCGACATTCACATGACTGGCTTTCATTACACTTCAGACTAATCTCATTGTGTACAAATACAAAGGCCAGGGAGTGCAAACCAGTGGATTATTGTGCTGTTGCATACCTGTACAGTGATGGACTGCATGTGTCACTGATAGGGTGAGAGACAAAAAGGCATACAGGTACATAGTAGAGCATGCAGCACTGCAGCACTAAGGAGGACAGACAGGATACAGGGGACCACAGCTGCAGCCATCCATAACTGTGGTAGTGGACATACAGGTGCTTATGTGGGCCCATGACAAACACAATAGATGTCATGTTGCACATATCAGGTCTGGCTGCAATGGCGCATGTGGTGTGTTTTAGAAGTGTACACATGACTGGCTAATGAATGCTGCCACATGATAGGCACATTTAGAGAAGTGTCTCTCTTTCTGGGTCAGGTTTTCACAATCTATGGTAATTGTGGATTTTGTG
The DNA here is from genome assembly GCF_019279795.1 of Protopterus annectens. Taxonomy (NCBI): domain Eukaryota; kingdom Metazoa; phylum Chordata; order Ceratodontiformes; family Protopteridae; genus Protopterus; species Protopterus annectens. Next base: position 1,308,034,850 of record NC_056735.1, on the reverse strand, counting down.
ATGGCGTATTGTCATAATGACAGGAGGGATGCAACAGGCCGACAGCATTACATATGCCTATCCTTACCATTACAGAGCAGGATGCCTGAGAAGCTGAGGAAGTGGATGAAGAAGCTCTCCCAGGAGGAGAATAATATCATGCTACAGTCCCCCTCTGCGAACACGGTCAGTGGATCCTCCTTAGAGATAACAGCAATCAAGTCTCTGCAAGTACCTTGTTTCAGAGGACAAAGCTACTGGTGGCCAGAACATTACGTGAGAACAAGTAGAAATTCACTAACATGATCTATCATGCCTACAAGAAAGCAACCCGTCTTGCAGAGAAACGGAAGGTCAAGGGTTAGAGTCTTCCTACACAGTCATCTCTGACATGGAGAAGCTGTTGCTGTCTCTGTCTGGGATGTACATTTTCCTCTTATCTGGTGGAGGACTTGACATTGATAAAAGTGCTAAGGGAGTCAGTGGGCTTTGCAACAGGTGGGTATGACCTTGCATGTATATAATGTAGTGCAACCTATCACAGGCAGAAATGTACCTGAGTATGGTAATTTTATTTTTATAGACATTTCAGAATTTAGCTGCAATGTCAGTCTGCACAAGGTGTATGGCCCACACTTTTTGCATGCCATTTTGTTTTATAGCTGTAGCTTCACTTGAAACAGGGAGTGTCACAATGTAATCCTGATACACTTGGGTGTGTGTCTGCCTGATTTCACAAGTACTTAAGTATCTGGATCCTCCACCATGAATGTTGGTGTGTCTGAAATCAGGGAAATGTCTGAGCCTGACAATGATGGCTGCCACAGCATTTTGTAGTCTTTGGCCATGGTGGCTCTGTCAAGTATGGATAACATGGCAGGCAAATCACATCCTCCTTCCCCAGACACTGCCCAACTGCTTGTGTAATCCATGCCTCAGCCTCAGGATACCACACTATCATGACCTAGCCAGCATATCAGCTTAGGATGCACCTTTTTCTCTGAAGTCCAGACACCTCTGGGTGTTTACAGCTGTTGTGAGCATGGGGGGGGGGGGCATATAGCTAAGCCACCAATGCCATGGTTCCTAACCAACACCTGATAAGAGACTTTTTATGGCTACCACACAGCAGATTTGCAGGCCATTATCTAGGATGATGCCATCACAGCCATTGCAGTTGATTGGTGTGGTACGTTTGTGTGATGAACTCACATAGGGCTTAGCCCACTTATACATCATTTCCGAAATGTGCAGCCAGAAGCCTGTATCCACAAGGTGCAAGTTCTCAGCTGCACACCATGGACATTGCCATTCTTGTGCTAAATTCTCTTCTCCTTCTTATTGGTAAGGCCACCACAGGATGATCAAGAGATAGCGTAGGTCCTGGTGCACCCCCCACCTTCATGCCTCCTACCAGTGTTGGGGGAGCTGCAGCACACAATGGATGCAAACACAGATGAGGGTATATACTGAACCTACCAATGGCATGTCCAGCAATTCATGCTAACAAAGTACACATGTCCTGTTACTATCTCCCCTAAGCACCTAAGATAATTTGCTCTTAGCAACTGATCACAATGCTTTCCCAGCACTCGCCAGTCATTTTCCTAAAGACTGCTGAGAGCAGCAGACTCTCAGAGATTCAGGCACAGTTGCATCTTGCAGGTACATTTTTTTTATTTTGGCAAGAAGCCAGATATAACTGCAGGCAGTGGTAACCAGCTGGGGTGGGGTGTTCATAGCAGCAAGTTGAAATACATTACTGTGGTCATGAATTATTCCACTTTTGGCAATCACACATCACAGGTGATTGCCAAAGTGCTACCTGTTCAGAGAGGAGACAGTTTGTGGAAGAAAGCAAAGTGCAGTTATTTGGAAGTGATCACTGCATGGCTTGGGTGGGGATGAAAGAACAACATGATAGTTCAGCAAGTTGGAAATGCATTACTGTCACCATTTCTTCTTTTGCTTTCATCACACTTTAGCATAAGATGAGTGAAGAGAAAAAGATGGCTACCTTTTGAAGGTAAGGAGGGTGGCTGTGTGTGAAAACATAGGGCAGTTACATGATGACCTTTTTAGGTGTGGTGTACGTTTGTTAAGAATAATTTTAAATTAATTGCTGCAGCTACTATGACTTTCATGTTTTTACAATCACACATCAGAAATGTACACAGAAAGTGGTTATCTTGTTTTGAGGGGGCACGCTATATGTGAAATATGTATGAAAGTAAATACAATTACAGGATGTTAGTAAAAGAGCATTGGATACAACTTGTTTGGGAAGGCAAAGTTTATGTACCTGGGAGTAACAAACTGAAATACATTATTCTGGTCATTATTTCTTTCACTTGCCTCACAGTGCCACAGAGGGCAACCATCTTTCTGGGATAGGGGATGGTTATGCATGCTGTATATGAAAGTACACTGCAGTTACATGATCACTGTTGAATAAAAATATAACCTGCTGAGAGAACCTTTGCCAGTGTCCAAGACAAGCCATCTCTTTTGAGATCACCTTACAAAATTGTGATCACAAAAATATAGCACTTGAATGCTAACAGTATCTGCAAATAAAACATTAGTAAAATAAATTGTTTTGGAGGAGGAAAGACTGCTCTGCAACTCAAACCTTCTGCTACTTATATATACAAATTCCAAGATCACTGGCTCTCAAGGAAAGGATAAATTCTTGTAATAATCCAAACTAGGACAAAACCTAGTAGTCACATGCTAATGATTAGACAATGTGTCATTCACTAGTATTTTATAAGGAACAGAATGTGTACAAAAGGGGATGACGCCAGACACAGGATGGCTGGAAACTATGTAGACACAGTACATGTTTCAGCTTTCAGCCTGTTACTTTATAAACAGACTTCCAAATGCAGATATGTTTAGATTCAGTTCACAACAAACACATCTGTACTTTTTCTCATTGGGATGAATACACAGTATTTTGAATTATAATTATATCTTGCTTTTGCAACTAAAGAAGAAAAAATACTACTACTATGTTCTTGAAAGCAATGCTTTTTAGCATCTGAAATGCCATTACAGACAAAAAGGGTATGGGGATCATTACTAGTAACTGTGATTGGAACTTCAGTCTGCGGAATTTCTGCCACCTTTGCACATACAAAAGTACAGCATAAGTTATACATACCAGATCTGCTGTCCCACAGTTATTACAATGTGCCAGGCTACAAAGCAGCATTATAATGAGTTCACAGCTTCTACTCTAAGGGGCAGAATGCAGCCTATATCCTGAATTTGACATTACTGTTTGATTAGTACATATGAATTTCAATACACAAGAAGTAAAGTCTTTCGGCTTTTCTTAGTTAGAGGTTGCCGCAGAGGAACTCTGGTCTGCTAATGACTGGCAGGGAATTTTTACGGTGTTGAGTTACCAGCCTGGTGCCCACCCTTCAAGGTAGGCATGCCCACTCATGCACGCACCTACCTGCATGTCTTTAAAGTTCACTCGACCGCAGGGAGGGCATGCAGACTCTGCACAGAAGGCGGTCCAGCCAAGAATCAAACCAGAGAACCTCTTGCTGTGAGGTAACAATGCTAACCACTGCACCACCACGGCTTCCCACAAGTAAAGAAAAAAAATTCACATTTCACCAGCCAATGCAGTATTTCTGTTTCTGTCTACAGAGCGAGTCCCAGCAATCTGTATCCTGACATTGACAGTGTGCTACCATTTCTTGAGTGTGTTTTGTACCAAAGTATCTTAGAATTTCTTGATTTTTTTTTTTTGTTAATGATGACCTCCCTTAAGGGAGCTGATAGATGGTATCTTATATACAGCTAGCAAATCCAGTGTTTCAGAGGGCTTTTGTCGTTGTAGTCCAGGATACCTGACCTTTGATTAACAGGCCAAATTAAACTAAGGTACATAATTATATGTCTACCAAGTCCTTATTAGACCAGAAGTAAAAAAAAATATTTTTTTTCACCAGCCAAGGCAACATTTTTGTTTCTACAAATAGTATAAAGAATGTAGGCACTAACCTGATAGAGATGACAGCTTCTGATGAGTGTGTTTTATAACCAAGTACCCTATTTGACTTTCTTGAAATTATTATAATCTGCCTTAGAAGAACTAAAATATTGCCTCATGTATGTCTAGCAAATTTAGTGCTTCAGGTCACCTTTTCTACATGGGGACTATTAGACATCAGTTCATCACACCTAGAGAAACTAATGTCCAGAATACATGTGCAAAAAATGTCCTCACTAGCCCAAAAGAAAAAAAAAAATCATTGCAACATTTCTATTTTGGCACATAAAGTACTGCCTACATACTGTATACTGACAAAGATTTAGAAGCAGTGAAATCCTTGGGGTGGAGTGGCATTCTTCAGTGTGTTTTCCACCCAGGTTTAGTATTAGAATTTCCTAATTTTTTTTTTTTACTGTGACATGCCTCAACGGAAATTACATCTGGCCTCTTTACGTAGCTAGCAAATACAGTGTTTTCAGAGGGCTTTTGTTGCCGTAATTTGACTTGCATCTGGGAAGCATCTGACCTCTGCACACAAGGACTGGTGAAACTAATGGCATAGTATACAGTGGATATAAATAGTTTACACACCCCTGTTAAAATCCCAGGTTTTTGTGATATAAAAAATGAGACCGCAATAAATCATTTCAAAACTTTTCCCACGTTTAATATGACCTACAATGTGTACAATTCAATTGAAAAACAAATCTGTTAGGGAAAAAAAATATAAAAAATAAAAATCGTACAATATGCTGGTTGCATAAGTGTGCACACCCTTAAAGTAATACTTTGTTATGTCTGTGCACACCTTTAAACTAATACATGGTTGAAGCACCTTTTGATTTAATTACAGCTTCAACAAAGTATTAGTTTAAGGGTGTGCACACACAACAAAGTATTAGTTTAAAGGTGTGCACACTTATGCAACCAGTGTATTCTACATTTTTTATAGTTTTCCCCTAACAGATTTGTTTGTTTTTCCATTGAATTGTACAGGTTATAGGTCATAATAAAGGTGGGAAAAGTTTTGAAATGATTTAATGTGGTCTCATATTTTTTTATCATAAAAACCTGGCATTTTAACAGGGGTGTGTAAACTTTTTATAGCCACTGTATATGCACTAATTCTTAATATATGGAATACAAAAGTCCCAAATATTTCATCAGAAGTCTTTTTTTCACTCGGCATGCCATGGCAACAATAATATGCTTTCATACAGCTGAAGTGATAAGGTCGACAACCAATGGCACTCCTGCATGTTTCACAGTTAAATTTCATAGGGGACTGGGATGTAACCATTCGTACTAAGGCAGCAAATGCTTTGCTTCATATGACATCACTATCACAGTTTGACATCTTACACTTATTCCATTTTCAATGTGGCACTTGTATTGAACTTGTGCTCTGTATAGGAGTGCCACATGATGTAAATAACATGTGCTAAACACGAGCAACAAAATCAAGACTAGCACTAAACCTAAAACCTAATGGCAAAATACAGCCTTAGATATTTCTGTAGCTGAATATGCCATTATCATTTGAAGATGTAATGAAATCATGAACAGAGACATGGCAGCACACTCACTGTTTCAATGGAATTCACTGTTACAATATGATTCTTCACTTTTGTGCGTCTTTTGTCAGTGCAAACTTCTGCTCAGAATGCCAATACAATAATGACTTAGATCGCTTCTTCAGTGCAATGTTATTATAAGAGAAGTAAACATCTGATCCCCCAACAATTTTGTGGTGAAGTACACTACATGAAGTTAAAAGATCTCTAAATGTTTCCTTACACTTGGAGTCATCAACAAACTACATTTTGTGGTTGAAAGACATGCCATATTCTTCTAAGAAATGTGCTCTATTATTTCTTATAGCTGGAGACAAGATGGTCCTACACTGTTAGGCACTACCAGTAGTTTTACAATGTTATTTTGGTGCTCTGTTTTTGCCATTTGAGTTACAACAAACAAGCACAATGTGCATTTTTTTCAGTCTGCCAAACTCAGAATACACCCAAATAAGATTAGGGTGTTCCAATGAAATTAACACTGAAATAATGCTTTCTCACAAAAGTGATATTTGCTGTCATTTTATATGGTATAGCAATACATACATTACTTGTTCTGAGATTCCATTGTGTGGTTTCCATAAAGATGATTAGATTTTGAAAAAAAAATATCAACAAACGTGACACTATTCAGCGAGCCTGTTCTGAAAATTTCATAATATCGTCTTGAAATAGTAGAGAGATGTCATTTGAAATTGGGGTGAAATTCCATTGAGAATGGCCTTTGGAATTGAAAACCTGCAGTATGTATTTTTTTTTCATTTTATTTCTGTGTATTAACTTGGTAGGCAAGCTATTTAAAAGACCTTTTCAAACAAGAGCAAAGTTCAAGGAATAAAGAAACTCATATACCAAGTTGGGTTTATGGGCACAACGATTAATAAAAAAATGGATTACACTGTACTAATGTTACAATGAACAAAGTTTCAGGTGAACGTTTCTAAACATCAGCCTATTGATTAATGTCTTATAAATGCATTTACGCATGGAATAATGCATAGCTGGATGGGCATTAAACAGGAAATGGACCTCCCATGGGCGTTAATAAAGCTTATTGCTGCAAGTGGATGCCCTCCACACCCCAGAAGGTCCATTATTTCCCCAATAATTCCCATCCTGTCAGGCATTATTGCGCTTATTTTTTATATTTTTGCTGTAAAATGTTACACAGCCTAATGAAACTTGCTGTAGTATATGTAATTGATACTGAATTAATGTATTTTACATCCAAAATATATGATATGTAATGTCTACACACACAAATGTACTGCAATTGCTGTTAGTTTCTTAAAAGAGTGGACTTCAGACACCTCACTGTGGTCAACTCAATGAAAAAAAAAGTTATAAAATATAAGGCATTGCACCCCCAACCCCATTCCTTCCAACTATCCTTAATTCTGGTTTGTCTCTATGGTAAATCATTAATGAAGAGTACTGTCAGTCAATGAAGGCAGACATTTTTTCTTCATACTACCTTGTAGAGTAGGGTCTAATGCTGCTGTTGGTGCAGCTCTGCTATCTAAGATGATTGAGCCATGCACTTCAGTACTTGCTACATAGATGGAATTTGGTACACTACTTTTTGTTGACCAGGCTGTCCCTGATATGTAAGTAATTACCTTCCTGAATTATAGGGGTTGTCCTGCTTATAATACCTGTTGGCCTCTTAAAAAATTAGATTTTTCTGCTTTTTTTGCTAAATGCACACTTTTCTTCATGAAAGAAATTCATTCTGATAGGTATGCCTGCTGTTAATTCTTTTGACTGTTCCCAAGAATTATCTGTGTCATAAGGCATAGTCATAGGTGAGAAAGACATCTATGGCCATGGACTGCACTTAAGTCTTTATATCTTCTGCGAAAAAAGTTTATCAGGTCTCCTCTGAAAAGATGCCACTAGCCTAGTGGGACTAACCTGGCCAACAAAGAATACATAAAAGAAAAATAAAATGTGTGCTCGTTAACAAGGTGAAAACAGAATTATGTACTTACCATAATGTTCCATCTGCATTGTCCATTTTCATTCTTCCTCAAAGAATGAGTTGAGATACATCTCGGCAGTTACACCAGCTCGTGCCATCAACAAACTCTCAAGATCCTTTCCTACCCATAATGCAATATGCCTAATATCCCTCATATCATATTTACAGCTTGAGATAGAGAGAAAATATAAACGAATTACCATAACTGGAGTTCAACACAAGGAACCTATGATGTCCTTAAAGGTCTAATTACTCCAGAAGTCATTTGTGAGAAATGGAGGTGGAAGGAGGATGGGGAGTTGAGGAAGAATGAAAATTGACAGCACAGTTGTAACATTATGGTAAGTACATAACTTCTTTATTTTTATGTTGTCAGTTTCCATTCATTCCTCAATGGATGGGTCAGAGCCCCCAGCTACCTAAATTCCTAGGTGGGCTCAAAGGATATTCCTGAGTATGGCTGAGCCAAAGGCCGATCTTCCTCTCGAGACCAGATCTAGTTTGTAATGTGTGACAAAAGTATGAGGATTTGGCCAAGCTGCAGCTGCACATATATTGTCCATGGATGCTCTAGACTGGAGTACAGTAGAAGTAGCCATAGATCTAGTTAAGTGGGCTTTTATTGATTTTGGTAAATGGAGATTCAATTTGCTGTGGGCAAATGAAATTCAATCCATCAACTATCTGGCTAGAGTTACCTTTATAAATGATTCACCCAACTTGTTATATGCAAACAAAACAAACAGGTGGTCTGGCTTTCTAATTTCTTTTGTTCTGTGCAGGTAGAAACATAATTGCCTATGAACATCCAATAAGTGCAGCATATGCATTCCTTTATTTGTAAAGTTTGAGAAGAATACTGGCAGGTTAATGGTTTAGTTAATGTTGGATTCTGATACCACCTTAGGTAGGAAGGAAACATTGGTATGCAAGGTGAGCCTATCCCTGTGGACATTAAGTATGTGGGCTTAGAAGATAATGCTTGAAGTTCTGAAATTCTTCTAGGAGATGTAATTCCAACTAAAAAGATAGTTTTCCAGGTCAAAAATTTTAATTCACATTTATCTGCAGGTTCAAAGGGAGAATGTTAAGGTTTGCAGGATTAAATTTAGATCCCATTGTGGTACATGATCTTTATAAGGAGGTTCAAGTAGAAGAGTACCTTTCAAAAAGGCTTTGCATAGTTTAGAGTAAGCCAGGGAGGAATTTTGAAACCCTGCATGAATGTTAGAAGGAGCTCTGAGTTTAACATCAACAGTAAATGAACTAGCACCCTCATTAAACAAGCTCACTAAAAATTCAAGAAAAGCATGAATTGGGGGTGAGAAAGGATCTACATAGTTCTGCTCTGCCCAATAAATAAATCTTCTCCATTTACTTCTGCAAAGATTCCTTAGAGAGGGTTTATGGAAAGATAACAGTATAGAACAGACAGGCAAAGAGAGCACACGATACTTAGCTATGAATGGAATTGGAGAAACCATGTGGTCAGTTTGAGATTTGAAATGGTTGGGTGAACCATGCCTCTCAGTGGACACAGAAGGTTGGGAGTTGGATCCAGAATCCAAGGTGGGTACAGAAGATGAGGCCAAAGGAATGAAAACCAAATCTGTCAAGGTCAGTAAAGGGCAATGAGGATGACTTTGTTCTTCAACCTGGCTGCTTTCTGAAGGAATTTGGGAATTAAAGGAGTCAGGGATAAGTGTACAGAACACTGGGGGGGCCAATCATGGGAGTACAGCATCCCTTGGTGACTCCCCCAGTGGGGGGATTAGGGCAAAGAAGCTGCTACACTTGTTTAGGGGAGATGCAAAAAGACTGCAGCAAGGCTGGCTCCCGTGACGAAAAATGATCTTCATCACTTTTTTGTTGAGATACCAGTTGTGAGGTAGTAAGATGGACCTGCTCAGTTTGTCACTTTCTCACTGGACTTCCCCGGAATATGAGTTGCAAATAGAAAGCAGTTGGAAAAAAAATCACCCTTTGCCACATCCTCAGGCCTTCTTGACACAGGGAGTAACATCTGGTTCCACCTTGTCTGTTGATGTACCAAACTACTGATATGTTGTGTGTTAGGATTGCAAATGTTGCAAGAGGGACAGAGTTTTGGAATGCTTGCAATGCCAAAAGCACCAGACTCATTTCCAGAACACTGATATGCAAATTGGCCTATTCAGGGGACCAAGTGCCTGGGAATGGCCTCCTCCCACCCAATCAGGGAAGCATCCATGGTCACTAAGGCCTGGAGCTGTGGGGGAATTAAAGGACAACCTTGCAACAGTTGCGACTGCATCCACCAGGAAAGATACCATTTGCATACTGAGCTATTCTTATCTTGGTCAACATTGGTTGACAGAGAACTGACCACACTGTTTGTAGCATCCATTACAGAATTCTCATGTGATATCTTGCCAAAGGAAGTATTATTGCCACTGACACTGATCAAAGGGCTTGCAGAATCAAGCAGGCGGAAATTCTGATACTGCAAGTTATTCTCTTGAACTGATTTGTTATTGTTTGTATTCCTGAAAGAGGAAGATATGCTACCATAGATACTGTGCTGAATACTGCTACTATGAATTCCAATGTTTGAGTTGGTTGTAATTAAGGTTTGTTGTAATTAGGGCGGGGCCTAATGCCTAACTGAAAGCAGCAAATTTTTTGAGCTCCACATATTCATACTAGAAATAACAGGAAAATCTTATTATAATCAAATAATTCTTGATAAATCTTATATGAGAAACTCTTAGCAATAGAACCACCAATTTTGAAGAAGAAATTTTGAAATTTTCCTGTCAAATAAACCTGAAGACTAACTAAGCTGTGTGGAAATGAGCAACTCCAAGAACTCTCACTCAGCCTCTACTCAGAAAAGAGAAATCCAACTGATATCAGCCACCCTTCAAGATTTATCTTTGAAGAAGGACAGATTCACTGAAAACCTAGAAAACCTTAAATAAAATTGCTAAAAGCAAACTGATGTCTTTAAGGAAATTCTACAGCAACAGCAACTAAAAATGTCAGACATCGAAACATCTCTAAATGATATCGACGGAAGGCTAAAAGAAGAAGAACTTCATAGAGAATTTCTACTACAACAGAATACTTGGCTAATAAACAAAATAGATGATACTGAGAACAGGGAAAGAAGAACAAACATAAGAATTTTTGGAATCCCAGAGAAGTCCGAGGGAGAGGACATCATCTCATTCTTGAATTCATGGTTACCTGAAATCTTAGAGCTGAAAGAGAGCTTATCCTATGGAATTGAAAGAGCACACAGGGCCATTGGAAAACCACTTCCTGTTTCATCGAAGTCATCTCCAAGATCTATAGTGGTTAAATTTCTGTCTTTTATGGACAAAGAACTGATCTTGAGATCTGCATGGAGGAAAAGTCCGCTTTCTTACAAGCAATCCCAAATAAGATTTGATAATGACTTTTCAGCAAGAGTCTTAGAACAAAGAAAGACAGCTTGGCCCTTAGTGAAACCCCTAAAACAAAATAGAATAAAGTCACAACTTGTATACCCTGCCAAAATCAGAATCCATCATAATAATGACATGAGAACGTTTAATAACATCGAAGAAGCCACTTCTTTCATTAAAAACAACAATATAATCACACTACCAGAAGAAATGGATTGGTCAAAGTCAACCTCCTTAAAGAGAACCTCAGGAAAAAATACTTGGACTGATGTGAGAAAGAAAAAACAAAAGACTGACATTAAGAACATTGATGATACAAATTCTCTCAAAGCATTAACTAAGGTATGATTCTTATAGATAGCCTTTACTTCATAAAGTTCTTATTCAATACACTTCAGACACATAAATAGTTTTTTTTTTCAAGAAAAGTATCATAATTTATATGTTAATGTAATAATATAGCTGGGGACTTGATGGAATCATAATGTTTGAGTTTTATAGTCTTATGTAATTGAAAAGTTTACTTGGAGGCTTTTTTTTTTCTTTTTTCTTCCCTAGTTAAACTCTCACTCATAAAGCATTAGTATCTTAATGAAATGTTAGTGTTATTCCATACTTATTAACATGATGATTACTAGTCACTGTGGTAAAATTTTAATAATTTAAATCCAACTTTTTACAATGCGTTTTAAAATAAACACTTCCTGAACTTGTAATTTTCTCACATGAGTGGGAGAAAACGTTTTAAAAAATTTGCCTACTAGCGGTTTAAAATTCTAAAGAGCTGTTAGCGGCTAACTGCTTTAAAATATATTCTCGAGCTCTCTAGTCATGTTAATATTTCCTTATCTTCACTAAAATCGTCCGGCATTCTATTTGTTATATATGAAACATGTTTGTATGCTGAATTCATAGAACACTTCCTTAGTTCGCGAATGCTGTGCTTTGCTCACTCCCACAGTGATGTTCTTGTCAGTTTGCTTTAAGCGATAAGAGTTAAAGAATATTTATACATCATATTCATTCATTTTCGATTGCTCACTTAATTCCATACAAGGTTAGTGGGTAGGCATGCCCCATTCTGGCAAACAGAAGAAATAATGGGGTACTAACTCTTCCCAAGATACTCACATATAATCATTACTATATAGCACGCACTTAAGGGCAATCTAGTGGACTTTAACAAGAAACTAGATCCCTCAGTATATACATATGTGGACACAGGGAGGATGTACAGAACCTACACAGAAAATGCCCCAAGAAAGAACTAAAATAGAGGACTAAGCAATATAAGGCAGCAATGCTAACTGCTGCATCACTTGTTTGTTCTAAACATGGAGTTTAATATGATAAATGCAAACAAAACACAAATGTATATATTACTGGGCATTTCACCTCTAAAGAGGGATGGTCTTCTGACCTGTAAAGTAAAGAATATAGCTACATTTCTTGAAGGTGTGTAGTTCAAACAAACAATATAAAGCAGTAGTAATAACAACAGATGGAAAAGACCTTTAAAAAGAATATTTTTACAAACGCACTGCTCACTGGAGTGATAAATAAATGAAAAATGAGAGCACAGCTTATTAAAACTTCTTAAAAGAAATATCTCAGTCTTGTAATTTGAATTCAACTGTTATAGTACTACAGCATACATACGCATTCCAACTGTATTTATAATTGCCTGGCTTAAAAGATATATGTGTTCATTTATGTTTGCTTCCCTACATATTGTCTGCCTGATGTTGGAAATAGCAATTTTATTGTGATGCTAAACATTTAACAGCTTACTTCCTGCTGAACGAATGTATGCATAGTCACTGCATGTTCTATAAAGTATCAAGCAGGCTGCATATAGACAAACAAGAAACATAAGTCATACTTCTATAGATTCATATCAATATAAAATTCTGGTAATATGCTATGGGAAATTAACAGGGTTCATCACTAAAAATAAAATAAAAACAAAAACAAGTAGTTTAAGGGAGAGTTAAGTTTTTTTTTTTTTTTTATTAGTATCATATTCCCTTGTAGTGCCAAATATATTAATCCCATGGTAAATCGACCCTGGAATAAGAAAAAACTTTCTTGCAAATGAAGTTCAGCAATCACAAGGATGCTATTAGTAGAAATGTTTGACAATACCAGACTTGAACTTTAGTCTGTGACATTATGTCACACAAGTACCGTTGACTGAATTACCTGTTCCCAGATAACATATAGCCCTTGACATAGTCAGGCTATTAATCCTAATAATTCACGAATACTATGGAAAAGACAACTGATCACATGACTTATTCAATGAATAAACAATTACACTACTGTTTCAAGGAAGGAAGAGATACTGTTCCAATTTAAACTAGCAAATGTAAACTGTTCGCTAATGAAATGCGCTTGATTAATGATATTAGAGATATATATAGGAACCATATGCTCATTTAAAAGTAGTTTACTTTATTTATCCTGGAATGGATGAACATACAGAAATACATTTAATAAAGGCATTTGGTTCTCTGAAATAACTACTAATGTTTCTTTATATTCACTAAGTTGGTCTGACATACTATTCAGTTGTAAATGAAACAGGCTGCAGACTGAATTCAAAGAACATCTATTAAGTTCGTGAATTGTATGCTTCGAACATTCCCACAGTGGCTATCATGACAGTCTAAATGAAAATAAAAATGAACACTGATTCGAACTGCAGTTCTTTTATAGATTAATCTCTACTGCACCAATAAGACCCCTAAAACATAAACTGAATGACAGTTAAAGGGCAGAAAGGAAAATGTGTTATATAATATAGTAAACATAGATTGTCTTTACTCTCTTTCTTCAAAATGTTATTCAATACAGATAAACCTTTTGAGAACATCTTGTAACTGACAGCTGAAACTTTACGAAGGTGGCTTAATTTCTTTCATGGTATTATGATTTAATGTAAACTATCTTGTGGGAGCTGATTTGTTTATGGATTTGATTACTAATGTATATGAAAACTAAATTTAGTAATATTAAAAACTTCCTCCTCACAGCCGGAGTAGCTCCATAAATACAAAAACTAATGTCTTGCGTATTAATCATTATCCGCTGCTCGTTTTGGACGATAAAGTTAAAAAGAATATTCAGTCAGCAAATTATTATGAATATTAAAGAAACGACAGTTGAACACATGACAAATACCATGAAAGAGTGTCTCACTGCTGTCCAACAGAAGGAAGCAGCACTGATTTATTCTAATCTAGTAATTGTGAACTGCCCTCTAATGAAAGGCGTCTAGATTAATATTGTTAGCGATGTGCATAAGAACTGTATGCTCACGTAAAAGCATCTTATTTGCTTAATCTGAAATGGATATACCTACAGAAAAACATCTAATGACTTTTGTTATTAGTAGATTTTCAGTAAATATATCAGTAACTGGATCGCAGGATGCCTTGTATGTAAGACATGATTCAACTATTAACAGTTTGTAGAACTCATACTAAAATGTTATGACTTTTAATCAGTTCATGTGAACATTCTGTTTAGACACTGTTATTTTATAGTAAGAGGTTTTTTTATGGGCATTTCAGTTTAAATGCCTAGATAAATTCACATTAAGGGAGACACTATAATTAATGAATGAATAAACAAATGACTAGTTAATAGATCAACTTTTAGAGAGTGTATTGTTAATGTAGCAACTACTAGGGAGACAAACAAATATTCTAATATACATTAAAACTGCTGAGGAACAAAATAACTATGATAGATACATTTGCCTTAGTTGGCTCAAAATCTAGACTCAGATCAGGAATGATTACGACCATAGGAGACACAAATAGGTGGTAACCTTCTTTAAACAAGACTAGAACACATAGACAAAACAGAGAAAAAAACTAGAGAGTGGGAAGGAAATGCTTGGACAATTAACTACGACATGATGATGGAGTAGAAATATCCACACAAATGGTGAACTAACCTATATATCCTAAGTGGATTGCTTTGAATTTGAGCATATGAAGTTAATTATGTAAATGAACTTTGCAATTATGCCAAATAAGCTTAAACCGGTTATTAAATGATATAAAGATTTTAATTAACAAGTGTACCCTTAAGCTAAAGGAATATACTCTACACCTATAAACTACGATGTTAATAGAACGAAGTATAAACAAAACATTAAATGATGACTCATACTGTTTATATCATAAGAAAAGTATGACGCATTCCTATGTGATTAACATATTTAACATGACTAAAGCCTCTATTGTAAATAAAAATAAATATAAATATGCTCATCCCCATACTTTCTTTATTAAAAAAGTAATACAAACCCAAATATTAGTATAACTTCAAGTAAAAGATTAATTATTTTGAGGTGCTGAATTTTCAAGGAACATAGTTTTAGTGTTTGAATTGCTCTTTTACTAAATTTAAATATTTTAGGATACCTTCAGGATTTCAATAAATGGAGCTCAATTTTGCATATCTTTTTCCATGCGATTTACAACCTGAGGGAAAATCTGATTGAACTTATTAGATCAATCAGATTAGGAGTGCTAAGCACTTCATGTTTGTGGAATAGTTTAGTAAAGTTATTATTCATTCAAATAAAATGTGTTTTTACTTCATTATTCATTATTTTTTATGTGGCCCAAACTGAAACAGTTGTTAAACTATCAAAGAAAGAAATATGTTAAATTCAAATTACTTGTTAAAAAAAAATATCTTCACAAATCTTCAACAATGAAAGAACTTTAACAATGTCTCTTTTCAAAATCATAATGTAATTATCTATAGAAATGACAGACATAACATTGCTTTCTTTAAATATTAATGGTTTAAATAATCCAATAAAAAGATCAAACTTATTACGATATCTAAAATTACAAAAAGCACAAGTTATATTCCTACAAGAATCTCACTTCAAAACTGATGACAGTTTTACTTGGATACCCAATAACTACTTAATTCTATCTCACTCCTCATATAAAAAAAAAACTAGAGGAGTCTTAGTTCTATGGAGAAAAAGTGTGGCTAATCCACAAATTATTTACAACTATGAAGATAAAGAGGGATTGCTATCAATTGTTATAACAAGATTTCAGAATAGAATCTGGACTTTGGTAAACGCATATTGGATTCCAGGAATAGGAGTAACCACAATTAAAAAGCAAATAGAACTAATTAATAAGGTAAATAAGGGTATCTTAATAACAGGAGGAGACTTTAATTGTATTCTAGATAACTCCGAAACAACTAATAAAAGGAATTTACGTCTCACTTCCACAGGAAAATACCTCAAGAAATGGACAGAAAACTTAAAATTAATTGATACATTTAATTTTAAAGAACCTAACTCATTATTATACTCACATAGTGATTACCGATTTAATACTCAAACAAGAATAGATAAAATATTTATATCTCCAGACTTCATCATCATCTTTTGGCTTTTCCTGTTAGGGGTCGCCACAGCGGATCATCTCTTTCCATTTCTTCCTATCCTCTGCATCTTGCTCTGTCACACCAACCGCCTGCATTTCCTCTCTCACCACGTCCATAAACCTTATCTTAGGCCTTCCTCTTTTCCACTTACCTGGCAGCTCCATCCTTAGCATCTTTTTCCCAATATACCCACCATCCCTCCTCAGCACATGTCCAAACCAATGCAATCTCATCTCTCTTGCTTTGTCTCCAAACTGTCCAACATGAGCTGACCCTCTAATATACTGATTCCTAATCCTATCCATCCTAGTCACACAGAGTGCAAATCTTAACATCTTTAACTCTGCCACATCCAGCTCTGACTCCTGCCTTTTTGTCACTGCCACTGTCTCCAATCCATATAACATAGCTGGTCTCACTACCCTCTTGTAGACCTTCCCTTTCACTCTTACTGGTACCTGTCTGTCACAAATCACTCCTGACACTCTTCTCCACCCATTCCACCCTGCCTGTACTCTCTTCTTCACCTCTCTTCCACATTCACCATTACTCTGAACTGTTGATCCCAAGTACTTAAACTCGACCACCTTTACCAACTCTACTCCCTGCATCCTCACCATTCCTCTACACTCCCTCTCATTTACACACATATATTCTGTCTTAGCCCTGCTGACCTTCATTCCTCTGCTCTCTAGAGCATATCTCCACGTCTCCAGAGTCTCCTCGACCTGATTGCTACTCTCACTACAGATCACAATGTCATCTGCAAACATCATAGTCCATGGGGCCTCCTGTCTGATCTCATCTGTCAACCTGTCCATTACCACTGCAAATAAGAAAGGACTCAGAGCTGATCCTTGATGTAATCCCACCTCCACCTTAAACGGATCCGTCACTCCCACTGCAGTCCTCACCACTGTCACACTACCCTTGTACATATCCTGTACCACTCTTACATACTTCTCTGCCACTCCCGACTTCCTCATACAATACAACTCTTCTCTAAGCACCCTGTCATATGCTTTCTCCAAGTCTACAAAGACACAATGCAACTCCTTCTGACCTTCTCTGTATTTCTCCAATAACACTCTCAGAGCAAACATTGCATCTGTAGTGCTCTTTCCTGGCATGAAACCATACTGCTGATCACTAATCATCACCTCCCTTCTTAACCTAGCTTCTACTACTCTTTCCCATAACTTCAAGCTGTGACTGATCAGTTTTATCCCTCTGTAGTTACTGCAGCTCTGCACATCACCCTTATTCTTAAAGATAGGTACCAAAACACGTTTTCTCCACTCCTCAGGCATCCTCTGACTTTCCAAAATTTCATTAAACAATCTATTTAAAAATTCCACTGCCATTTCTCCTAAGCACCTCCATGCTTCCATTGGTATGTCATCTGGGCCAACAGCCTTTCCATTCCTCATCCTCTTCATAGCTGTCCTTACTTCCTCCTTGCTAATCTGTTTCACTTCCTGATTCACTATCCCCACATCATCCAACCTTCTCTCTCATTCTCTTCATTCATCAGCCTCTCAAAATACTCTTTCCATGTACTCAACACACTCTCCTCTCTTGTGAGTACCTTTCCTTCACTATACTTTATCACCCTTACTTGCTGCATATCTTTCCCAGCTCTGTCCCTCTGTCTAGCCAATCGGTACAGGTCCTTTTCTCCCTCTTTAGTGTCCAATCTCTCATACAAATCTCCATATGCCTTCTCCTTAGCTTTCTCCACCTCTCTCTTTGCCATGCGCCTCATCTCCTTATACGCATGTCTACTTTCTTCATCTCTTTGACAATCCCACTTCTTCTTCGCCAGCCTCTTCCTCTGTATACTCTCCTGTACTTCTTCATTCCACCACCAGGTCTCCTTGTCCTCCTTCCTCTGTCCAGATGTCACACCAAGCACCTTTCTATCTCCAGACTTAAGTAGGAAAATAATAAAATTTTCTATCATGCCATGCCCACTCTCTGATCATAACTCTCTAATCCTTAAATTACAATTAGACATCAAAAGACTAAATTTCACTTCAAGAATACCAGCTTACATTACTAAATTAAAACAATTTAAGCCATGGTTAGACTCAGAAATTCAATATTTTTTTAGAAACAAATTGCACTGAAGATACAAATAATATAATAATATGGGACAATTTAAAGGCCTTCTTATATGGTAAAATTATATCCTGGTTCAAAAACAAAACAAAAGAATGGGAATCAGAATTGCACAACATTCAAAAACAAATAACAGAAATTAATGCAAACACTTCTGATGTAAGAAGTCCCCAAGCAAAAAAAAAAAAAAAAGAAATTGAAGAATTAAATAAAAAATACAATGAAATTCTAACTCATAACACGAATTTGGCATTGGAAAAATTAAAATTTAGTTCACTCTCAGCATCTCAAAAACACTTACACAACTTAGCAATGAGAATAAAAAGGCAAAATATGGAAAATAATATTACAAATATTGTCCATGAAGGGAAAGGTAATAAAAAAGTGTCAGACATAAATGATATCCTAGAAGCTTTTAAATCCCATTATACTAATCATTATGGAAACAATAATAACAAACCTACTTTCGTAAGATTAAAAACAAGTAATCCTGTAATAAATAAAATACCTAAAAAATTAAAAATTGATATTGAAAAACAAATCTATCTTAAGGAAATAAATGACAAAGTTAGAGAGAGTAAAAATAACAAATCACCAGGAATAGATGGCATAATAATGGAATTATACAAGATACTCCCAAATTCAGCAATCTCTTTACTTCATAAGACTCTAAATGAAGTTCAAGTTCAAAATATAATTCCACCATCCTGGAGGTATTCATTAATTACTCCAATAAAAAAAGAAAACAAGGACTCTTCCCTCTGTAGTTCATATAGACCAAATTCCCTATTAAATAATAATTACAAAATATTTATGACTATATTAGTTGATAGAATTAAAAAATCCTTGACTCAAATCATAAACGAAGACCAAACAGGTTTTATTTATAGCAGGCATACATATGACAATATACAAAGAATCCTAACCATTATTGAGATATTGAACAGGGATAATATAGAAGCTCTCATAATTACACTAGATATAGAAAAAGCATTTGATTCAGTGAATTGGGATTATTTATTTAAAATTTTAGAACTTTTTGAGTTTCCTTTAAATTTTATTAATTTGATAAAGAATATATACAAAGACAATTTGGCCTATGTAAAGTTAGGTCCGTTCATATCAGAAGCCTTCAAAACAACTAAGGGTACTAAACAAGGTTGTCCTATGTCTCCCATTCTATTTGCCTTATCCATAGAACTATTTGCAATAACAATACGTAGAGACTCAAAAATTGAAGGATTAAATACTTACAATCAATTTAATTCTAAGATTATGTTGTTTGCTGATGATATATTGCTAACTTTGTCTCCAAATGAAGAATCTTTACAAGAACTAGAAATTCAAGTGGAAATTTTTTTTCTAAATTCTGGTCTTTGTTTTAATAAATCTAAATCAAAGCATATTCTACTAAACAGAAGGGGGGGCTTTCACTTGAGAAAATATCATATACTCGGAAAAAAAGTCTCTTCTTTAGAATATTTAGGAATTATTATATCTGATAAAATAGATACTACTCTGACTCTAAACTATAATAAAATTTTAAACTTAAGACGAACACATATAGAAAACTGGAATAAATTAAATCTAAAATTTGAGGACAGATTACAGCTAATAAAAAATATTACTACCAAAAATAAATTATATAGCTCAAGCTATACCTATAATTCCAAATAAAAAAATTCTAAAATAAATTCACAAAATTCTATTACATTTTCTATGGTACCCAAAAAAGAATCGAATTGCGTTCTCTCATCACATTAGACCATGGGAATTTGGAGGAATTAACTTACCAGACATAGAGACATATATCAAAGCCTCTATCTTTAAATTAGTTTTGAACTGGATAAATCCAAATTTCTCTTCTGCTTGGAAGACCCTGCATATGATTATTTTTTTAAATGAAAACAAATTAACAAAAAAATTTATTTTTGAACAACCACAAGAATGTATTTTGGCACATATTATGTATTAATATTCCAAATAACATATCAAATCCCACCAATCTAACATACTTAAATTATATCTATAATTTATTCAGAACTTTTATAAATTCCAATACTGACATAAAACTATGGCTTGAATTATTACTGCCATTTAATATTTCAAAAAAAATTTAAACAGAAAATTCATGATAGCACACTCATTAATTGGGAATCCAACTTTATATGCTGGATTCAATGTATAAACAATCAAAGTATCAAGTAGTCATCAAATTATAAATTAATATGATATAACAAATATGGACTGGTCAAGTCTCCAAAAAATTTACTTTATTCTAAAGATTTATGCAAAATTATGAATGATTCACCCTTTAAAACTAAACCAAAATTCATAAACTATATTTATGAATTGATTTATAACAATTATAATAGGCCAAATTCAACTTCCAAATTATATAAAATTCTAATAGTTTACAAAATCAAAACACTTGGAATTTTATAACTAAAGGTTTAACAACAAATCTTTCAAATGATTGTAAAAACAACTTATTATACTCCATCAAACAAACTTCTAATGTCCAAACAAGGAGAATCTTCACCTGGAAATTTTTGTATAGAGCCTTTTACACTCCAAGCAAAGTAGCTAAATTCAACTCTACACAAAATGTTATTTGTTGGAGATGCTCTTTAAGTTGTGAAGCAGATCGGATACATATTTTTTATGATTGCATTAAAATATATTGGGATGAAATTGGTAAATTTCTTTTTTTTTTCCAATAATAAATCTTTATTATGTTTCTAATTGTTAATACAATAATACACAAAACAAAGAAAAACAAAACAGTACCTAAAAGAAACTTATAACAACAATACTACAATATATATACATTATATACACGAATGCTTCCAACAGTTAAATGAGATCAGTATACATTGAAATAAAATTCTGAAAAGAGTATTAAAAGATTTAGTATCAATATACAGGATTATTAATACTGGCTTCCAAATTAAGTATGTACGTCCAGGGGTTAAACTGGATTCGGAACATTAAGCCAACACAATATTGAAGATTTGCTCCCATATTTTCGGATTGTTTATATTTTTCTTATGATCCTTGATTAATAATTTATGTATTAGAATATATTTTATCGCTACACTTTTAAAATTTTCCCATGAAGTCTGAAATGGATTCAACCAATTTGTAGCTATATAAAGCTTCTCCAAGCCATTTATAATGATTCATTTGTCTTGACAAAATCGCTAATTTTCCTGAATGTAAATGAAACAGTAGTTATGAACAGAAAAGATCAATATCTTTTATGGACTATTTTGGCTGTAGCCAGAAAGTGTATCACAAGGAAATGGAAATCCACAACCCTTCCATGTTTTGAAGACTTTTTGTCCCTACTGAAAGAAACTGCGCAAAAGGAGATAAAAGTCAAGGAAGAAAGAATTTTCCCCAGAAAGTGGACAGATAACCCTTGGAATAAAATACTTACACTCATTGAAACATCACAAATGGATACAATCTCCATCATATGAATTCAAAGAGTCATAGACTTTTGTTGATTTGTGAAAAAAATAAGAGATAAGAATGCATTTACTGAATATTCTTTTTTCTTCTGTGAATTTTTATTATTTTTTTTCTCTTCTTTGGGCCACTTGTAAATATTGTAAATAATGTT
Source organism: Protopterus annectens (assembly GCF_019279795.1). Lineage (NCBI taxonomy): Eukaryota > Metazoa > Chordata > Ceratodontiformes > Protopteridae > Protopterus > Protopterus annectens. Next base: position 1,308,012,691 of record NC_056735.1, on the reverse strand, counting down.
ATTGTTCTACTCATTATTATTGAATTGTAATCTAATTTACTGTTTTCTTTAAAAACAAATAATTATTTGAGCAAAAAAAAAAAAAATTTGTTGTAATTGATGGTTATCCCAAGATCTGAACAAGTCTGCAACACTGGCCTCATGCTTGTACCAGTTGATGCCTGTCAGGACAGTACTGAGCCAGTCATACAAGTATGGAAACACCCAGAATTCTTGCGGTCTCAAGTGAGCTACTACTACTGTCATACACTTGGTGAACACCCTGGGGTCTGCGGTGAGGCCAAAGGACAGTGCTCTGAACTGATAGTGACTTGCTTCCAAACAGAAGCATAAGTACCTTCTGGATCATCTTTTTATGTGATAGTAGGCATCCTAAATATCTGTCGAGCACATCCAGTCGTCCTTGCTCAGAAATGGCAGAATGGAGTGAACCATGACCATTTGGAACTTGGTGTGTCAAACCAATTTGTTCAACACACTGAGATCTAAAACTGGTCTCCAGTCCCCTGTATTTTTGGCACTAAAAAGAATCTTGAGTAAATTCTGGATTGTATTTGGTCTGAAGGGACCTCTTGGATTACTCTTTTTCCTAGAAGCTTTTGGATTCCTAGTGCTGCTACTTCCCTCTGACTGGGTGGAACATTGGGGATTTTCTTGGGTAATGGAGGTGGTAGGGAAAAGGGAATAATATAACCTCTGGAAATGATTCTCTGCACCCAAGTGTCTTTTGTTACGCTTAGCCAGGCTTCCTGGTACAGAGATAAGCAATCCCCTACTGCCTCCAGATGAAGGCAATCTGGCCTCCCTTCATGAGTGCTGAAAGGGTCTGTGGGAAAATGTATCTCAAAACCCTCAGTTTTGCGGCCCTCCTCTGCCACGGGGGGGGGGGGCATCTTCTGCCATTATCGCTCCACCTGCCTCTGGGGGAACTACCAAGTGTGTCCTGGAAAGGACCCTGAGACTTCCTGAATCACACCTTTCGACATCCCCATTGACTCATGGAAAAGGTCCACTGAGGGGTTGAAAAATGTACATCCCACTGCTTTCCGTCTTTCTCACACCTGGTGTGTGTCCTTTACTGGTGGGCCAAACAAAGAAGAACCATCAAAGGGAACACTGACAAAATATGACTTGAAGAGCTCTGCAAAATCACACAGATGCAGCCAGGCATGCCTCCAGATGGAAATACCTGAACTCGCGGCCCTTTATATGCCTTCTACAGCATGCAAGATGAGCCTCATGGACGAGTTTGCAACAGATCAAAGGGTAGCCAACTGTGAGGCCACAGAAGTTTGAGCCTCTGCAGTAGTGGTCCCTGAAGGGACTTTGAAAGTTCTGTAATCAAATTCCTTTGCAGCCCCATGAAATATGCCAAGTAGTTCAGCAACTGGAGAGAAAATATCGCTGAAGTATAAACTCGCTTCCCAAATCTGTCCAGTGCCCTAGATTCTCTATTGGGGGGTGGACAGTGGAAACCTCTTCCACGAGTTCCTTCTCTGTGGCTGCCACCATGAGCATTGCATCAATTGACACCCATTTACTTCAATGTTCCCTTCCTCCTGGTGGAGCCAGAATCCTGTCTGGTCTCTTGGGGGTTGGCTCAATCATAACATGTTCCTTCCACGCCAGCTTAGACATTAAACAAATCCAGTCATCAGCGGGTGGACTGATTCAGGAGGTAGACAGTCCAGTCCCAAAAGCTTCCAGAAATACTGATTCCTCAGGAGTTGGGTTTTGGGCAGACCAGCCACCCTTCTGTTTATGGATCTCAAGGATCTCCAAAGGAGACGTCATAGGGTGGTGATTCAGAAGACCCTTCTCCCTCATCAAAGTTAGTATCCTCGGTGACAGACTCTTGAGGGGACTTCAAGTGCCTCCTCTTGCATGTCCTCTTCCAAGGGACTTCTTCAGTGGGATGATCTACAGAAGTATCGTAAGAGATGACAATACACGGCTTGGTGGTCTGGAAGCTTTGGGCTGTCTGTCCTAGTGGAGTGGAATGCTGAGGATCACGGTGCAAAGTGAGCTGAGATGTCAAGGATGGATCTGAGGGGGAAGGACCCACATGACCTGCCAGAGCAGAGAAAACCCTCTTCACAACTACGAAAGCAGACTGCTCCAGACAGAAGGAAGTCAATGGAGCTGAGAAAGAGTTTCTGGCTTGCCAGTTCCCTCCACTTCGAGAGCCATCCCCTTGATTTGAAAGCTAGAGCTGAACTGTCCAAAACCTAAGCTCCAAGAGGACATATGGCTCCAAAAAACCTCAGAGTCAATCCTATCCCCTCAGATCTGACTTGGAAGCTTTGGCTCAGGGAGTCACCTGGATCCAAAGATGTCGGGGCTGGTGTACTCGGGGCAAAAGTCGCATCTGAAAATAAAACTATCTTCAAATCTAACACAGAAGGGACTCAGAATGCTCAGATCCAAGGACTCTAATACCATAGGTTAAGTCAGAGAAGTTATCGATGGAGTAGTAGATGAACAGTGTTCCTGACCCGAGGGGGTAAGAACCATAAAGATTCTCTTCTGAAACTGCTCCATGAAGAATCTCATCATTATCCTTTCCACATCTGCCTCCATGAGACTTCTGAAGGAACGACAGGACACCACTGAAGGAGACTTAGAGTGCCACTCCAGAAAAGGGGAGGACAACCTGGACGGTACCAGAGCCACACTGGGTGAATACACTGTATGAAGCAATGGCTTAGGATCTGAGGGCTTTTCGTCAGATCAGAGGAAGAACTTGCCAGATACCTGATCAGATCGCAGGAGATGTCGGATACGATTCTGATTTCTTTTTCTTCTGTTCCAATGAAGTTAAAGCCACGGAATCTGAAGATCTGGACCTTTTTGAAGGGTCATTGGATTTTGCCTTGGGAGACTGAACTCCAGCAATGGCCTGAGAAAATGGAGTTGGCAATAGACCTTTTAATATTGATTTGTTTCTCCTTTCTGTCAGAGCTACTGAAAATGTCACATTCCTGGTCTAGTGCTCAGACCCTGCACAGTACACACACAAAAAGTAGGCATGTGAAAACGACATTGTGTCCATATTTCTCACATTTCTTGAGGCCTTTATCAGTCATCGTTAAAGGTGAAAAGTTTTAACAACCAGACAACAGAAGGCTCTAGGTCTGCTATCCAGACAGAAGCAAACTAAATACTGTCACTACAGAAATAAAAAGGCAGCTTTTTTTAGAATTAGGTAGAAGATGAGTATAACACCCTTATCTGGAAGTATAAAGGAAAGGCCTACCAACAATGGTAGCGAGAATATTCTAGCAAGGGCATAAAGGAAAATAGCAGCGAAGAAGGGTATTTAATCATTCTGTTTATGGCTACCTCTGACTCTCAATCTACTTCCCAATGGTCCAGTCCAGGTGTGACCCTCTCCTCAAGATTGTATTCTTGCTCTTCTACTGTCCGTCCCACTTTCTAATTTCACACCAGAGTGGCTGTAGCCTAAATGCAGTACTTTCATTTATTTGCAATGAACCCTGACACTTTTCTGCCTACTTGTTCAGCCTTTCCAAATCCTTCACTAGATTCTTCCCCTCCTTTTCCACTGCTGCATCTTTCTGCTGTCAGCAAACAGCTAATCATGTTCCCTATTCCCTCAGAAAACAGACATTTGAAGAATACTAGGCCAAGGACAGACCCTTGTGGTACTCCTGCCAGTTAACTTTTGTCCTGGGAATTGCTATCTTCCAGAAATGCTACCAGCCTTCCAATAAGAATTTTTTATATAGCTCTTCCTGCCGCTGATGTTACACTAACAGGCATGAAGTTCCTAAGTATTTTCTGCATCCCCTACCAAGGGGAGAGGCATAGTTGCTGTCTTTTAATTTTGTGGTACTTCTGCACCAGTCAGTTATTTGTAAAAGATCTCTGTAGAAGGGTGAGTCAAAACACTGATGAGACTTCAATGGACTTTGGGAGAAAGCCCATTGTGATCTTGTGCTTCATCCTCCTTAAGGGCAGCCAGTTTTCTCTAAACATTCTCCATAAATTCCCTGGTATCAGTCCATAGCTATTCCAGTTCTGCCACGGCTCCTTCCTAACATTGTACCCTTCCCCTGATTCCTGTTGTGAAGACTGAAACAAAATACTCACTTAGTACTTATACATTTTAATCCAAACCAGAGTGTGTGGTACTAAAGAAACTACAAAAGTACACCAATGAACAACTGGAATGGCTGCCAAGGAGACGCAAATACAGTGGTATAGCGCTTTGTTTTTTTTTTTTTTAAATAGAACTTCATCAGAATCATCATCATTCTCTTTCGGCTTTTCCCGTTAGGGGTCGCCACAGCGGATCATCTCTTTCCATTTCTTCCTATCCTCTGCATCTTGCTCTGTCACACCAACCGCCTGCATGTCCTCTCTCACCACGTCCATAAACCTTATCTTAGGCCTTCCTCTATTCCTCTTACCTGGCAGCTCCATCCTTAGCATCTTTTTCCCAATATACCCATCATCCCTCCTCAGCACATGTCCAAACCAACGCAATCTCGTCTCTCTTGCTTTGTCTCCAAACTGTCCAACATGAGCTGACCCTCTAATATACCGATTCCTAATCCTATCCATCCTAGTCACACCGATTGCAAATCTTAACATCTTTAACTCTGCCACATCCAGCTCTGACTCCTGCCTTTTGTCAATGCCACTGTCTCCAACCCATATAACATAGCTGGTCTCACTACACTCTTGTAGAGGTTCGCTTTCACTCTTACGGATACCCGTCTGTCACAGATCACTCCTGACACTCTTCTCCACCCATTCCACCCTGCCTGTACTCTCTTCTTCACCTCTCTTCCACATTCACCATTACTCTGAACTGTTGATCCCAAGTACTTAAACTCGTCCACCTTTACCAACTCTACTCCCTGCATCCTCACCATTCCTCTACCCTCCCTCTCATTTACACACATATATTCTGTCTTAGCCCTGCTGACCCTCATTCCTCTGCTCTCTAGAGCATATCTCCACCTCTCCAGAGTCTCCTCAACCTGATTCCTACTCTCACTACAGATCACAATGTCATCTGCAAACATCATAGTCCACGGGCCTCCTGTCTGATCTCATCTGTCAACCTGTCCATCACCACTGCAAATAAGAAAGGACTCAGAGCTGATCCTTGATGTAATCCCACCTCCACCTTAAACGGATCTGTCACTCCCACTGCAGTCCTCACCACTGTCACACTACCCTCGTACATATCCTGTACCACTCTTACGTACTTCTCTGCCACTCCCGACTTCCTCATACAATACCACAACTCTTCTCTAGGCACCCTGTCATATGCTTTCTCCAAGTCTACAAAGACGCAATGCAACTCCTTCTGACCTTCTCTGTATTTCTCCATCAACACTCTCAGAGCAAACATTGCATCTGTAGTGCTCTTTCCTGGCATGAAACCATACTGCTGATCACTAATCATCACCTCCCTTCTTAACCTTGCTTCCACTACTCTTTCCCATAACTTCAAGCTGTGACTAATCAGTTTTATCCCTCTGTAGTTACTGCAGCTCTGCACATCACCCTTATTCTTAAAGATAGGTACCAAAACACTTTTTCTCCACTCCTCAGGCATCCTCTGACTTTCCAAAATTTCATTAAACAATCTAGTTAGAAATTCCACTGCCATTTCTCCTAAGCACCTCCATGCTTCCATTGGTATGTCATCTGGGCCAACAGCCTTTCCATTCTTCATCCTCTTCATAGCTGCCCTTACTTCCTCCTTGCTAATCTGTTTCACTTCCTGATTCACTATCCCCACATCATCCAACCTTCTCTCTCTCTCATTCTCTTCATTCATCAGCCTCTCAAAATACTCTTTCCATCTACTCAACACACTCTCCTCTCTTGTGAGTACCTTTCCTCACTATCCTTTATCACCCTTACATGCTGCACATCTTTCCCAGCTCTGTCCCTCTGTCTAGCTAATCGGTACAGGTCCTTTTCTCCCTCCTTAGTGTCCAATCTCTACCACTCCCCATATGCCCTATCCTTAGCTTTTGCCACCTCTCTCTTTGCCATGCCTCATCTCCTTATACTCATGTCTACTTTCTTCATCTGTTTGACAATCCCACTTCTTCTTCGCCAGCCTCTTCCTCTGTATACTCTCCTGTACTTCCTCATTCCACCACCAGGTCTCCTTGTCCTCCTTCCTCTGTCCAGATGTCACACCAAGCACCTTTCTAGCAGTCACCCTTACTAGTTCTGCTGTAGTTACCCAGCTATTCGTAACTCTCCACTGCCTCCCAGTGCCTGTCTTAACTCTTCCCTAAACTCCACTTCACAATCACCCTTTTTAACTTCCACCATTTAATCCTTGGCACAGCTTTCACATTCCTCCTCCTCTTCTTGATCACCAACGTCATTCTACATACCACTAATCTATGCTGCTTAACTACACTTTCACCTGCCACCACTTTACAGTCTCCAATCTCCTTAAGACTGGCCCTCCTACATAGTATATAATCAACTTGTGAGCATCTTCCTCCACTCTTGTGTCACCCTATGCTCCACCCTCTTCTTAAAATACGTATTCACCACAGCCATGTCCATCCTTTTCGCAAAATCCACAATCATCTGACCTTCTGCATTCCTCTCCTTAACACCATACCTACCCATCACTTCCTCATCCCTCTGTTCACTTCACCAACATGCCCATTAAAGTCCGCTCCAATCACTAGTCTCTCACCCTTGGGTACACTCACCACAACTTCATCCAACTCACTCCAAAATTTCTCTTTCTCTTCCATCGCACACCCAACTTGAGGAGCATATGCACTAACAACATTCATCATTACACCATCAATTTCGAGCTTCATAAACATCACTCGGTCAGACACTCTTCACGTCTAAAACACTCTTGGCATATTGTTCCTTTAGTATAACCCCTACCCCATTTCTCCTGCCATCCACACCATGATAAAACAATTTGAACCCGCTTCCTAAACACCTGGCCTTACTTCCCTTCCATCTGGTCTCTTGCACACACAATATATCAACCTTCCTTCTCTCCATCATATCAGCTAGCTCTCTTCCTATACCAGTCATACTGCCAACATTCAAAGTTCCTACCCTCACTGCTACACTCCTAACCTTCCTCCTATCTTCCTGCCTTTGGGCACGCCTTCGCCCTCCTCTTCTCCTTCAACAGTTTGGGTGAATGATGCCCATTAAAGTCCGCTCCAATCACTAGTCTCTCACCCTTGGGTACACTCACCACAACTTCATCCAACTCACTCCAAAATTTCTCTTTCTCTTCCATCGCACACCCAACTTGAGGAATGATTTATGAGAATAGAGACAGGGAAGACACTCTCTTCACGTCTAAAACACTCTTGGCATATTGTTCCTTTAGTATAACCCCTACCCCATTTCTCCTGCCATCCACACCATGATAAAACAATTTGACAGTCTTAAGGAGATTGGAGACTGTAAAGTGGTGGCAGGTGAAAGTGTAGTTAAGCAGCATAGATTAGTGGCATAGTATATAATCAACTTGTGAGCATCTTCCTCCACTCTTGTACGTCACCCTATGCTCCACCCTCTTCTTAGAACTTCATCAGAAAATAAACAAAAAATATATTCTCTTCTATTTCAAAAGTTTTCATACTGCCACAGAGACTGCTGCTCTATTAAATAATCACCTCATTGAAACAATTCAAAAATTAACTCAGAAAAGTCCCACTGCCTCTGCTCTGCCCTTACCTCCCAGACCCTCTTCCTCCAGTACTTTCTCCTTTCAACCTGTTCCCACCACATTCATCAAAGCTCAACTGAATAAACTCAAACCCTGTTCACCCTGTTGATAAATTACCTCCCCACTTCCTTAAAATTGCTGCCAAATCCATTTCCTTCCCTGTCTCTATTCTCATAAATCATTCCATTACCGAAGCCCTTGTCCCCGACATATGGAAATAATTTTTTTACTATCCCTGTCCATAAAGGTGGAAACTCCACTGACCCATTCAGCTACTGGCCCACTGCTATACTCTTCCCCCTTTCCAAAATTTTCGAAAAATGTGTCCACACCCAATTACTTACACACCTGCTAGATAATCTTTTAACTCCCACCCAGCATGGATTTAGACCCCACCACAGCACATCTAATGCACTACTCTCATTCACCCAAACTGTTGCAGAAGCCCAACAACCTTCTAGTTTTCTGTCTATTCCTTCATCTATCCAAAGCTTCTGATACAGTTCCTCACCCCAAAATGTTATCCAAACTTTCTGATCTCCATCTCTCGACCCCCCCTCTATAAACTGGTTCTCTAGTTACTTATCTGATAAGACAGCAATCTATTTGCTGGCAATCTGTCACCTCCCCATTTCTACCTGTCAACACTGGCATTCCCCAAGGCTCTATATTGGGTTCACTATTGTTCAATATCCTCACCAACCAATTACATACTGCCACTAACCTCTCCACACTCTTACAATATGCCAGTGACTTGACCCTCATTACTTCCTCCCACAGTATCCCAGAACTCCTTGCTCTTACCCAAGACACCTTCACCTCCCTCAAAACCTGGCTCACAAAACTGCTACTTTTCATTCCTAAAACACTGGCTCACCATAAATCCTCCTTCTCTATTACCTCACTTAACACTATCATCAGCCCCGAACCCTATACTAAATTACTTGGTGTTACTCTCGATGATGAACTTAAATTTGACGTACACATCAATCACTGAATACAAAAATACACCAGAAACTTGGTCTTTTGTACTATAATCACAAACTACTTTCAGCCTCCACCAAACTCTCCCTAACCTTGTCTCTTCTCATACCCTGTCTTCTGTATGCAGCTCCAGTTCTTACTAACCTTCAGTCATCTCTACTCTCCAAATTAGAACTTACAACAAAATAGCAAAATTCGCTTCCAATCTACCCTATAAAACCCACCACTGCCTCGCCCTTAAATTTTTACAATGGCCTGAATTCCAGAAACAACTAATTCTTCCACAACTACATATTACAGACACTATTCTCTTTAACTCCATGTCCTGTCCCTCCATCTCTAACGCTGTATCACTCTATAACCCACGGCATCAGCTTCATACATCTGACAAACATCTCCTGGACATCTACAAACCTACAAAGAACATTGGAAAGTCCCTATATAAATTCTCTATTGCTCATACCTGGAATGCCCTTCCCCTCAACATAAGCCATATTCCCCAGAAAGCACAATTCAAACTTGAGCTTAAACAACACCTACAAAAGACCTGGTCTTGTCCTTGTCAAACTCCAATCTGACATTCTCCTGCTTTCTTACTAGTTCTATACCCTTACACTAAGTGCACTTTCTTATTTTCTTTCTAATTATTGCTCTACTGTATACCTACATCTTATTCATGTACATATTTTTACTTGTGGTGTTTATGGCTGTTACTTGTATATACTCTTGCAGAATAACATACTTCTGATACTAGACTATCTTATGTAACTTGAACACAGCTGTATAAATAAGAAGTTATGTACCTACCATAACGTTCCATGTTAGTTGTCTTCTCTCGCCTTCTTTCTTGCTTGATGGGTTCGGAGCCGATCCTCGGCTCCGACTCGGCACTTGCTTTAGCTCGAGAACTCCTTTTACCAGCTCGAGGCAGCCCCATATCCCATGATGCAAGGCAGTAAGTACCCAGATCTCGTTTGTTGACAAGGGCAATAACACCAAGCATAAAATACTTCCCAAAGGAAGAAGAAACTTAGAGATGGAAAAAAAGGACCAGGTTTGAATGGTCTTTAGCATAATAGTTTCTTATACAAGGTCTGTCCAGGCCAGGGGGAAGGAGGGAGGGTCGCAAGAAAGAAGGCGAGAGAAGACAACTAACATGGAACGTTATGGTAGGTACATAACTTCTTAATGTTAAGTTGTCAATCTCGCCTTCATTCTTGCTTGATGGGACCGCGTCCTAGCACCTCTATCCTGGGTGGCTCAATGGAACAAACTCTTGAGGACTGTAGAGCCAAAACTGGCTCTGTCCCTGGAGGCCAAGTCCAATTTGTAATGGGAAACAAAAGTGTGAGGAGTGGCCCAAGTGGCGCTGCACAAATAGTGTCCAAAGGCAGTCTAGCTTGAAAAGCTGTAGAAGTAGCTAAACTCCTAGTTGAATGTGCTTTAGGTTTTGAGCACAGCTGTTTTCCCCTGATCGATAAATTTCAGTGATGACCGAAGAAAGCCATCTGGACAAAGTCACTTTAGAAACAGGAAGGCCTTTTTATTATCCGCATAGGAAACAAAAAGTTGATCAGATTTCCTAAATTTTTTGTTCTGTCCAAATAATATCTAAGCTGACGGTGGACGTCAAGATAATGTAGCTTTTGTTCAGCTCTATCTGAATAGTTAGGAAAAATACAGGAGATCAATGGATTGATTCAGATTGTTTTTGAAGCGACCTTAGGTAAAAATGATGGATTAGTTCTCAAAGATACTCTGTCTTTGTGAAAAATCAAATAGGGGGTCGAAGCCGAAGAGCATGAAGTTCAGACACCCTCCTGGCAGATGTAATAGCCACTAGGAATAAAGTTTTCCAAGAAAGATATTTCAGGGAACAAGAAACAGCTGGCTCGAAGGGGAAGAATCAAGGATGTCAGCACTAAATTTAGATCCCACTGAGGAGGAGGATTCCTGATTGGAGGCTTTAGTAAGAAAATTCCTTTCAAGAAGGCCCTGCAGAGCCTATGGGACATAATATTATGATCTGCTATCCCAACATGAAAATTAGAAATAGCAGCCAACTGAACTCTGACTGTGGAAGAAGAGGAGCCTGCATGAAAAATCTCTGCTAAGAAGTCCAGAACTGCCTGAACAGGGGTAGTAAAAGGATCAATATTTTGGGCCTTAGCCCAATAAGAGAAACGTTCCATTTGCTTGTGTAAATCCTCCTGGTAGAGGATTTTAGTGAAGTTACTATGATATCTCTAACTGGGTTAGAGATCAAAGGAAGCCTGGCTAGGGAAGGAAGTGGAGCAACCATGCTGTGAGGTTGAGAGAAGGGATTGACCGGTGCAGCTGACCGGATTGGTGAATCAGTAGATCTGGCACTGGGTCCAGATGCCACGGCTGCACCAAAAGGTGATGATGGAGGAACGGAACCAAACTTGTCGAGGCCAGTAAGGGGCAATGAGGATCAATTTGGCTCTCAAAAGGCCAGCTTTCTGGATCACCTGACGGATCAGCGGAGATGGGGCAAAGGCATAAACAAGTCCCTAGGGCCAATCGTGGGTCAGAGCGTCTCTGGGGATGGCCTGATAGAGGAAGAGGCTGAAGAAGTCTGGACATTTGCTGTTTTGGGGAGTAGCAAAAAGATCGCAACATGGACGACCCCATTCCAGAAAAATCTCTTCCGCTATGGATTGCTTGAGAGACCACCCGTGAGGCATGAGAATAGCTCTGCTCAATCTGTCCGCTATAATGTTGGTTTTCCCAGGGATATGCGTTGCTACCAGAAACCGATGAGAGGAGATCGCCCACTGCCATAGTCTGAGCGCTTCTCGACACAAGGGGTAGGACTTGGTTCCGCCCTGTTTGTTGATATACCAAACTACAGACATGTTGTCTGTGTGGACTGCAATTGTCCCTACGGGAAGAAAGTCGTTGAGGGCTTGCAACGTTAAAAGCACTGCTCTCATCTCCAGGACATTTATGTGCAGATGGTACTCGAACGGTTGCCACGTCCCATGAACCATCCTGCCCTGATAATGACCCCCCCACCCGATCAGGGAGGCATCCGTGGTGACAGTGGCTATCGGGGACGGAGGTACAAAGCATCTGCCTTGGTGAACCTGAGACGATGTGATCCACCAAGCAAGATGTTCTTTGCATGTTTGTGTCACCAGAATCTGGTGACGCATTGGGAGTTGCTGGTATGACCACTGTGTGAACAGCATCCACTGAAGGAGGCGCATGTAGAATCGAGCCAGGGGAAGAAGAGTAATGGCCGCAGCCATGAGACCTAATACTTTTAGAACCATTCTGGCCTGTACTTTCTTGCTGGCCAGAATGATCCTGACATGAGTCTGAATGTCTGAAACTCTTTGTTCTGTAAGGGTAGCTGACATCCGAACAGTGTTTAAGTTTGCGCCTATGAAGGTAATAGACTGGCAGGGCGATAAGGATGACTTTTCGAAGTTGACTGAGATGCCCAAATGAGAACAAAGGTCTATTGTGTAATCCCTGGCTTGTATAAGCTGATGCCTGGTGGTGGCTGATAGGAGCCAGTCGTCGAGATACGGAAACACCTGGAATCCTTGACGTCTCAGGTGAGCCGTGACCACTGCCATGCATTTGGTGAACACTCTGGGGCTGTAGTGAGACCAAAGGGCAGGGCTCTGAACTGGAAATGACTGGACCCCAGCCGAAGCGGAGAAATCTCCTGGAGCGTCTGTGAATTTTGATGTGATAGTACGCATCCTGAAGATCTATTGAGCACATCCAGTTGTCCTTCTGTAAGAAGGGCAGAATTGACTGAAGAGTGACCATTCGAATCTTGTCTTCCTGACAGACTTGTTGAGTCTGCTGAGATCCAATATTGGTCTCCAGTCTCCCGTCTTTTGGGGACCAAAAGAACCTTGAGTAGATTCCGGGCTCTGAATGGTCTATTGTAACTGGCTGAATGGCTCTTTTTTGCAGTAGTTTTGCGATTTCTAACTCTGCAATGTCCCTTAGACCGGGTGGTACGTCTGGAAGGGAACTTGAGGGAAGGGACTTTCCTCGAAAGGAATAATGTAACCCTTGGATATGATCGACTGTACCCATCTGTCTTGAGTGAGGGAATGCCAGGCTTCTGGGTACAGTGATAATCTTCCCGACTGCCTCCAAGGAGGGACAGCCGGGCAACACCTCAGGGATGCTGAAAGGGCTTATCAGAGAGAGGCTCCCTGTTTCCCTGGTTTTGGACCCCTCTGCCTCTAGAGCGGCGTCTGTTGTTGTTACCCCTCTGCCTCTAGGGGTAAACTGACCACGTGAATCCGGCGTGACTCCTTGGGATTTACGGAACCACATCTTACCACCCTTCTGTCCTTTGGGATAAGGCCTAGAAGGGGTGGAAAACGGACTCCGACAGCAGAAAGAGTCTTGCCGTCCTGCTCACACCTGGTCAAGGTCTCCTTCACCTGAGGGCCAAACAAAGCTGACCCATCAAAGGGAGAATTTGTGAAGGACGCCTTAAAGGGATCCGCATAAAATCACATAGCCGCATCCAGGCTTGGCGTCTAAGAGCCACACCTGTGCCTGCGGCTCTACGCTCCATCCGCAGCATAAGATATTAGCCGCATGGAGGAGTTAGCAATGGAATTGAGGGTTCCTAGCTGCGAAGCAATCTTTTCCTGAGCCCCTGCAGCTGTAGGATCCTGAACTACTTCCCCCAGCTCCTTCAGGATATCTCTGGAGTCTGGTGAAGTGACAAAGATAATTCAGCGAGCATAGCAAAGGTCGCTGAGGAAAACATCCGCTTGCCGTACCTATCCATGGTCCTAGAGTCCTTATTAGGAGGATGGACGGGCACGGAAGGATCTGCAAGTTCCTTTTGGTGGCCGCAGCCACCACCATGGCATCAGCGGGGACACCCTTGGTAAGGAATTGTTTGTCACTAGGGGCAGTCATTAATTTAGAAGGCCTCCTAGGGACTGGCTCTACAGAGTCAGGAGCTGTCCACGCCTTTCGTGCAATCACCTGCATAAGGGGGTCGAAGGCGGAGACACCCAGGAGGTGGAGGGCCGAGATCCGAACGCCTCTAGGTATACTGACTCATCCTCAGAGGGATTGTTGGTGGGCCAGTTTCCCCTCTGTTTCAGAAGTTCTAGGATGTCTGAAAAAGAGACATCCTCAGAGGGGGATCTAGGGGATCCCTCTGACTCATCAAAGTCAGTATCCGACGTGACAGACTCGCGGGAGGCTACATGCCTCCTCTTAGAAGTCCTCTTCGTAGGAGGATCGCCCGAAACATCAGGAGAATCCTCGGAAGAGGGGGAAATTCCCAATGGGGAAACCTGAGGCGGAGGATCTCTGGGTCCTGTAGCAAGAGAAGTGGCAGAGATGTCAACAAGTACAATAGAGGGAGGAGCTACGGGAAGAGACTGCTGACAGATACCAGTGGCCAGTACACTCTTCATCACCTCGAATGCTCCCTCCCAGGCAGGTCCGAGAGAACCCGCTCCAAGAGCTAGGAACTCCAGGGACCACCGAAGAGAAGCATCCGAGGCAGATGTCGGAGCCGAGCTCACCAAGGCCGAGGCTCCAAGGGAAGAGCGGGTTCGGACAAGGGTCCGATGCCACTCACCCCTCGGAGGAGACCATGGAAGCCCGACCACTGAATCCCTCTAAGGAAGAGGAGATAAGAGTAGAGGCTGAAGGAACAGAAGGGGGTATCCGTCCTCCAGCCGTAGCAGTAACTATGCCCGAAGACTCCAACTCCAAGCTCTGGGGTAGAGTTGAAGGAGGAACTGTAACGGGGTGTGGACCAACAGTCGTCTGCTGAGACGGGCTGTGAAGCATTTGGGCCAGTACCTGTGACTTGAGCAATCTGCTGACCACTCTCTCTAGGTCATGGTCAGACAACCTGGATGACCTTGAAGATCGGCTCCGATGGCTCCGTTCCAACAGAAGAGGTGAAGCTGGAGCCGAAAGTATCGGCTCCAAGGAAGGAGACCTCGACCTCTTCCTGGAATGAGCCATCGGAGCCGACACTATGGATCCTGTCGGAGCCGATTTCTCGGAGCCGACAGAAGCTCGATGTATCGGCTCCAGCGGAGCCGATACAGCCACCAAAGTAACGGTGTCGGAGGCGATCGGGCCGACACCGATGCCTGTGGCACATGGGTGCCGGAGCCGATCGGAGCCGACATCGGCGGACAATGCAGTCTCGGCACCGATGGCCATCGGTGCCGAAGGCTTAAGCCAGAATCGGCTCCAGCCGAGCGATCTCGACTCTGTACGAGTCGGAGCCGAGGCCGCAGGCTTAGGAACAGAAGCCTGGGCCTTGGAAACTCTTGCTGGTTTCGGTGGAGCCGACTAAGCCGGAGAGCCCTCCGGCTTAAGAAGGCCCCTAAGAACCAGTTTGTTATGTCTCTCCTGCAGGACTCTCTGGCTGAAGGAGTGACAAATAGCACAGGAGTCCTGCAGGTGAAGAGGGCCCAGACAATACAGGCAAGAAGTGTGACCGTCTGTCAGAGACATTTTCTGACAGCACGAGTCACACTTCTTAAAACCTGAAACCCTCTCCTTTGACATGGTGCCGACACACAAAACACACACACACCAGTCAAAATAAAATTAAATTACACAAAAATACCAAAAAGGTATTCTATAAACACCAACACACACACCCTAACAGGGGGGGGATGGGATAGGGATAACTAAGAACAAATTCAAAAAGACAGGGAAATTCTGTCAGGAAGGGATAGAAATTAAATTTAAACTATATAAAAATTAGTTTTTTGACTAAAAAGGGGCTTGAAAATCACAAAGTGAAACAACTTACCAGGAGCTGGTAAAAAGAAGACCTCCCAAGCGAAGCGGCAAACGAGATCTGGGTACTTACTGCCTTGCATCATGGGATATGGGGCTGCCTCGAGCTGGTAAAAGGAGTTCTCGAGCTAAAGCAAGTGCCGAGTCGGAGCCGAGGATCGGCTCCGAACCCATCAAGCAAGAATGAAGGCGAGATTGACAACTTAACATTTAGTGTTTCTTATTCTTGATGTATAACTTCGAGACTGTACTCCATTGTAATTCCATCAAATAAACTTTTTAAAATTTGTAAATATTTTTGTAAAATTGTAATTTGGATTTGGAGCTTTTGTCCTCAGGTCTCCACTGAAAATAGGCCCTTGGCTCAGCTGGACCAACCCAGTTAACAAATGACAACAAATACATAAAAATAAATAAAAAAGTCCACCAAAGGACAATTAGTAAGAGCTGCTCCTATGGTGTCCAGGGATGAGGATTTCAAGCTAGAGTGTACCAACTTAAAAACTATGTTTTTAAAAAGAGCATACCCAATGGATTTACTTAATGAATTAATGAAAGAAGTCACAGAAAAGAGGGAAATTTGTTAACAATGTCATCTTAGATAGTGATTCCTCGAATCTTGATGCTATGGCATTGGACACGATACTAAACGCTCAGCAAGATCAAAACACCTATAGGAGAGAGAGTGCTACCTTCCTGAAATCTTTGACTATTACTCATAGTTCTGATTCCCATAGTCTGAAGTGGATTTTTCAGAAAAATTGGGATATCCTCATGGAGAATGTTGATATCAGAACCCATTTTGGTGACAAACCAATAATATCACACAGGAAGGGTAAGAATCTAAAGGATCTCTTTTGAACATTGTATTAAGGGGAGGTACAATTGTTCTTCAAAGGCAGTAGTATATGTGGCTATATGTGACCTATGTCCTGTATCTTACATAGGTAAAACTGAAAGGAAATTCAGCCACAGAATTTACGAACATAACTATGCCACCAAAAAGAACAATTTGAATAATGCCTTGGCCAGACATATTCATGATAATGTTGACCATAATTTTAGGTTTATGGCCATAGATCATGTGGATATAAATGGTAAAAGACCATGGGGGTGTATTTAGAATTAAAATAACTTAAATGGCAGATTTCATTACATGCTGAAAGGTGGCCAGGCATTAATGAAAGAACCTCAATTACCCCAAAGTTAAAATTGAAAGCTGTGAAAGAAATAAAATAGTGGAAGAAGCATGATATAAAATACAGAATTTATTGTTCTCTGGTATTTAGGGTAATTCTTCAGAAGCACATAGTAACAATAATGAATGTTTGATTCTGATGTTTTACTTTGAAGCATTAGTGTTATTTACACAATGTATTTGTTGTATTTCTTATATGTTTTTAAACATTTGGAGTTTATTATGGAAACGGAGGGGTTACTTTTTCTTGTAATTTTTCCCATGGTTTTATCCAATAAGAATGAGTTGTGCATTATTTAAGTGCTTGCTTAACATTATATCATTGTCTGATGAAGTTTACATTGGCTAAACGAAAGCGCTTATGTGTTTTATCTTTGATATTTTTAAAATAAATACAAGGCTTTTATATTTGCTGAACTCTTGTGCTTTCTGTTTGCTGGGAGGACCTTAGACTGCCGTTTTTTGCTTTATTTCATTTGTTGGAGTCGTTTGTCATTCATTATATGTATCAAGAATATCATTCTTCATGTTTTGTCTGTTCGCCTCTGTCTCACACCTTTGTCCATTGTCCTCAGTACCCAATTTCTGATCTATTCCCACAGCTAGCTTACTCCCTTGATTTGGTCCTAGTCTCCTAACTTAGGCCCAACATAATCCACCCGTATAAAATATCATCTTTGTCTTTTTACTGTTATCCTGCTCCTTACTCAAAAAAATGAAGTAGCATGATCGCTGGTGGCTTAACCTGAACATCCATAACACAAGTCTGGACAGATTAGGACATGTCCAGATTTCTATCCTTTCTGGTACAGTCTAGCATTATTTAGCTGGACCCCTCATAATCCAAGTCCTCATTAAACTCCTGCTCCCTATCTACCATGGAGCTTTTAATCTCCCCATCTGCACTTGGCAGACTTTAGATCTCCTCTATGTATTGCCATCTGACTTTTATCACCAATCCTTTATTTTCTCCACCAAGCTCTCACCCTCTTCTGCCCCTTAAACTTCTTCTCTTTATGTTCTTAACTCCATAATTACATTAGATTACAATTCACAGAAAAAACGTGTCTGTAAAGTTAAACCCAACATTCTCCCTTTGGTTGCCCAGAGATCTGCATCCAGGCTGAGCCTCATAATAGCCATTCACCTTCTTTGTAACTTCCCCTTTCTTCTGACAGGCCAAAACCTGTCCTGCTATTAACATCCCCAGTATAGGCCACAGTCTAGTCCTGCTATTAACATCACTCAGCTCTCACACTTGCTGAAATAAAAGCAGAAACCTGGTGAACCTTCACGCATGCTATGGTGAGATCCCATCACCTTCTCCACATCTGCCCTTCTTCCAACATTTTAATTCATCACTACTCAGACTACAACAATTAGCCTCTACACTCAGTAGCACATCATGACGTTCAGTCATTCCAGTCTGATGAACTTAATCTAATAAACTTTCTATGTCAGCTCCTCAATTTGCCTGTCATAGGTGAGAGAGCCCCTCCCCCCTTATAACACCAGCCCATCTTTGGCCAGTGTTACTTTACCCTTCCTATTTTGAATGAATGTTGCATGCGGTACATGCCCAACACACAGGCCTTTCATCATTATCTCAGCAGACATGCTGAGCATACACATGAGTTTTTCAACAGGGATTTTCCATGATCCAGCCATCTTTCCTCACATGCACCTTCAAAGATTTATTGTCACTCATAAAAGACTTACGCATACCACAGGCACTTAAACCATTACTTATAGAGTAGTAGAAGCTCTGATATTTAGAGTAACCTTACTTACAGAATCAATACCTTCCCCAAGACAGTTTGAGTAGACATATATGTGAGGCATGAAACCAAAGTGTGTTTCTGTTTTTAGGCAGGCAAGTAAGGGATAATGTAAACAACTATGTATTTTAATATTGGCTCAAATTCATCCACACAGTAGTACATGATGTTAAACCACAAGATGTATTTTCCAGAAGGTAGCAAAAATAATGGACAAGTTGCTAAAGTTACTTAAGGACAAGTTGTTTCTCTGAAAATGATCTTTGTCTCATTTGAAAAAGAGCAGATACCTGTTGATACAGTGATGTACTTTGTCATTCAAAACCTGCAAATTCCAAGCATGAAAGGAGAAGACATACTTACTGCAGCTTGTCTGTCCCAAGGCAACTTCATTTATCAAAGCAAGCTGGAGTGTATGTTTATGCAAGAGGCTGTTTAACATGGAAAATTCACATAAAGCTCTCATTATCTTAACTTTTGGCATATATGTTTCCACTGTTAATATATTAAAATATATGCAGTTACATAATCGTCTTTTACATTACTAGGGGACGTGACATGCAGTCATGTAGGAATTATAATATCTTGTTGTAATTAAGTTTGAGTTTTAAAGCTGACTGAAGTGAACAAGGCAGCTTCTACTGAGAATGTAATTCACTCATTCTCCCACCTAATCCTTCAAAGAAATACATCAAAACACTTCAGCTATTTTAGGTTACTCTGCTTCAGCAGTTTACAGCAGGGTGTTACTGAAGAAACAGCTATTTATAAAAAGTAGATTTAATGTCTGCTACTACAGATGTACACAGACACTACAGAAGCACTACATGCAGATGTCTGTGAGAAAATAAGAATCATATAAATAAATGAATTCAGGACAAAGGCACTGCAAGCAGTTTGACAAATGTGAGGCTTGTTTTATACCATCCCATGCCATGCCAATTACTTTCTGTCAGGGTTACATGAAACACAATTTTAAAAACAAATTTACAATGGGTAGATGCTCAGTGGAAAAAGAACAAGCAGCTTCTCTTTTAAATGAATGTGAATGTACTTAAAAAAAGAAATGAGACCACTCAAAAACTGTCAACATAGCTGCAACAATGTTGGGCAATGCTTCAAAGAATTTTTACCCAAACTGCACTGAATCAATATGAAAGCAAAAGGGTTGCACTTTATTTTACATGTTGCATTTCACTGAAAAATATAAATAAATTGTAAAAGGAGCATATGCCTATTGAGTATTTGCTACTCTGAAAAAAAATATTACAATGAAACTAAACCTCCTTTCCTGTCTGTGCAACTGTTTTGTATAAATGCAGTCTGCTGCTTTAAAGTTGCTCAAGTTGGTCATATGATGATTTTGTTACTGCTGAATCTTAACATTGCACTTCAAACATGGGCATCTTCTAAATTCAAACTACAGAAAATCACCTTTGGGGACTCAAACAGAGGTTTGGCCTATTAAATTAAACAGAAATGGTTACAAAAGTACAAGAACTACAGGAGTGCATACTGCAGAACACTCTTTAATGCTGAACACAACTACACTGGCTGTAAGGACACTAAACATTCTATTTTGGACTTAGCAATCAGCAACAGTATGGGTACAAATCATCTTTAGCCAGAAGCTGAAAGTTTGCAGTTTAGATGTTAGACTGTCTTATCTCACCATTATTTGTCTTCTTGAACATTTTATTTTCATTTTTTTCTGCACACCTTTTACTGCTTGAATACTTACTTGGAAAATACACGTTTTAACATATTTATTTCAGGTAAACACAGCAAGGTATGTGCTTGTATCTTTAGTTTTGACTAACTGGTGGCAATGTACTATAAACTTTGGAAGTTGAGACATAGTACAGGAAAGTCACCAGTTACCTACGCAATCAAAAAATACTGTGCAAATGTGATTGTAATTTAACCTTAATCATGTGTGTGTGCATTCTACACGTTTAAAATAATTCTTGTCAATTTTTAAATACTACTGGCAAGGATGCAGTGAAAGACCTTTGGCACACTCTGAAGTAGGCAAACTCCTGGCAGGGCAGTGATTATGAATGCTGATCTGTAGCTGTGTAGTCTGTAACTTAGGTGCTGGCTATTTCCCAAGGCAGCGGTGCACACTTGTACACCATTAAGACCAATTGCCCTTTGTGGGAATACTGAAAGGAGTCAAACCTCATTCTGCTGGTTTCGTGCCATGTCAAACATTGATGGCAACAGTACCATAGGCGGCTCATGGCATCGGACTGTAGGACTGCGGCTCATGGCACCGGACTGTAGGACTGCAGCCCCCCCAGCTGTGTGAAAAAAAAGAAAAGACACAACTTGTACAATAAAATATTTTTAAATTAAAAAACTGGATGACTTGCTGTAAAAACGAGTCCGACTGACTCTCAAAGTCCCAGAACTCGAACTGCGCATGCTCGTTGAGTTCCGGGGTTTTTTGTTTTTTTTTCTCTAAAGCTGCCTGGACTGTCTCAGAATGTTGTAAAGGCAATCCAGACTATGGAGAGTTCTGCATCAGTGTGTGATGCCCAAAAGTCTGTGCGGTAACCGTACAGTAAAGTGGAAGGGGGGTGGATTGCCACATCTGCAGTCACATACGTGAGCTGGATGGCTACTGATTGGTTCTCGCTCTCAGTCTCCTCCCGAAAAAGAGAGCGAGAACCAGTCAGTAGCAATACTACTACTTTGGTAAACTTTGATCGGACAGTGAGGCAGTGACTGAGTTGACTGATGAGACGGCATATTTTACAGTTTTTCTTGTCTCTTCCTTGGTATGGTATGCATGTATTTCTAATTATAATTAATAATAATATTATTGGAAGAAGAAGGGCTACTGGGGATGAAGTAAGTAACTAAATTAACCAACGGCAACTTGGTTGAACTTGTAAGGAATCAGTCAGTATGATTCAGCTAATTAGAATAGTATTACACATGTTCATTTTCTAAAATGGTGTTTCAGGACAGTGTAATTTCTTTATTCTTACTTTATCTCTTGGCTGAACCTAAAATCGGTCCACTGTGATTAATGCTTTTCCCAAGTTAAGAAATGTAAGTTAATAACGGCATAGAGGCAGCATTTTATAGTCTTGGGTATCTATTGAACTTACAGTTGCTTACAACTTATAGTTGGAAGCCCCATTAGATGGTGTATTACAGATGACATTATAATTTAATGTTTGCTTTAACACAGAGAAGGATTTTAGAGATTAAATATAGATTAAATATTAGATGTAACTTTATGTTATTACCTAAGGAAATAGGTACTTTGAGCCATTTAGAGCATCATCTTTAGTGTGTTGTCCTGTTTAGAATGCAGTAAGTTTTGAGACTGTTTTTAATAAGAAGCATTGCACCTATACTAGTCTTAAACTGAGTTTGTTAATGTTGATTAATTATGTTGAATGAAATCTGAGGGTCAATGGTCATCCTTAGGCCACGATTCCATGACATATAACATATCTGATTGTGCAATAATTAGCCATGTTGCCACTTGATTGTACTGTATACAATGAATAGTGCTTGACCCTTTGAGTGATTTATAGCAATGTTTGTACCCAAGTGAGCTGCTGAAGTTGAGTTAAAATTAAGGTGGATAACATCTGCTGTTTTTAATTAAAGGCTACTGAGTATAGCAGCAACCCTGAATGGTTCTGGAAAATATGAATTTGTATATGGACTTGTTTTTAAATGATAACAGTTCACAAAAATTCATCTAGGAATAGTACATTCTTACATGGCTAGCATGTAAAATCTGTTTTCTATAGATTAATTTTCAACCAAGAAGCAATGCTGTCCTCTAGCAACTGTGGAGACTTGTTTTACAATGCAAATTGCAAAATCTGACCATGGTCTTTACTGTAAAGCTTCTGTGCACACTCAGATTGTTTTTATTTCATTAAAAAGCTCTGTATTATAAATCAAGAACAGAACTTTTTATTTAGTTGGAACTATATTTAGATTTCCATTCATTTCTTAGAACTGAACAAACAGCTCCAAATTAAGGTGAATATATCGCTACAATAATAAGTGTACCTCTCATCTGACTTGCATGAAGATAAATGATCTGCATGTATCAGCAAACACACCTAACTTTGTAAGCCTGGGGTGAGCAGCAGAAAGCTGTTATTCTAGGGTCAGTCAGTAGACACTGAATGTTGTGGTCTAATCTGACTAATCTGAAAATGGTAAAAAGTTTATTTGGACTTTGGATATCATACAGTTCATTAAGTTGTTACTGGGTATTCATACAGTTCATTATGGTATTATTAACAACATTTTTTATTGATGTTCAGAACTAGCACTTAACCTGGAATGACATGTATAATATTTTTTTTCATGACTGAAACCAACCGTTTGTCAGCTTCTTCGGTTACTCGAATAATAGAGAAATAAGTACCAAATATTATAGCAGAATACAAAAGGTCTGGCTCCATGGAAAAGGAAAAATATTTTTTTTCAGAGACAAGTTCTGCAGCCACTGATATCAGTCATGCTAATAGAAATATAACTGTCACTTGTCTTCACACACTGAGTGTATTTGCTACTGTGTCAGTGTAATAAAATATAAGTTGCTTTATATCAATAATGAGATATCTCAAACATGTGACATAAGTATGTGCAATCCATATTATACTATAAACAAATAAACATGCTGACTCAAAAATATGCAAGCATGAAATATTGTAAGGTTTTCTTTTCTGTGCATAGCATGCATAACAAGAATACAGTTTGGCAGTAATCATCATCAGCAAAAGCAGTTGTATTCCCCATATTTTAACACTATAAAACTGCATTAAATATTAATGATAGCTCACATAATAATTACAAGGGAAATTAAGATTTTAATGAGAGAATGAAAGATGATATGCAGTTGACAGATAATGTATTCAGTCTATTTTCAAATCTTAGGATTTGTATTAAATAGGACTGTTTCTGAGAATAATTACATTTTATCAACTTAAATATATTTGTGCAAACATGCATTCATTTTAAATATAAGCACTTCTAAACGTATTATAATACAGATAAAAGGCTTTGTCAATTAGACGTAAGATGAAAAATAAATGCTTTTGATGGGAGTATTAACCACAGGTGGTACGCTAGTAGGTGACTTTGACGCTATCAATAACATGCAGGAGTGCGTTTTGGTAATACATTACAGAAGTAATCAATAACTGTTCAGTGCAACATTCTGTGCCCTACCATTTTTAACTTGCTTGTAGTGTACAGTGGATTCTGTTTACTGGAAAAGTGCTGAATTGAGATGCATGGCAAGAATGCAATGAGTTAATAAACAAACATAAACAAATGTCGCCATAAGGAAGAGAAAACACAGGCTGTTGGTTTACTTGAGGAGAGGCACTGACTAATATGCAGAAAAGTAACAAATGTAGACAGAAAAATATGGCGAGTTTTGCAAAGTTTCATGATAATACTTTTGACTTCAGTAGAGTAGATATATGTCATTAACTGTATATGGACTTGAAATTTGAGTATTTTTGAAACAGCAAGGAGCATCACAGAATGTAAACCTCTGCTGTAATCATCCTGTTCTATTTATAGAGAGACTCTTGTCATATGTTTAACTGCATTTTCATGCACGCTAACAGTCCATTGGTGAGATTATATATTAACTCTGTTTTAACTTCTTTGGTATGTAGTTCTAAGACAAGTGTTTTTTTTTCATTTTTTTAGTGGTATTTAGCATTGGATTTTTCCTTTGCTTAGATGTAAACCAGAGGGCTTGTTTTATTTCATTTTCAGTGGAGCAATGGTAGAAAAGCTCCGATAAAAAAAAAAAAAAAAATATATATATATATATATATATATATATATATATATATATATATATATAAAATGTGTGTGTGTGACACACACACACACACACACAATTTACACGCTCTTCTGCTGCATCCTTCTTTAGTTTTGAGAGAGAAGAAAGATAAACTGCATATGGAGGCAGTGAGCCTGTGTGTGTGTGTGTGTGTGTGTGTGTGTGTGTGTGTGTGTGTGTGTATACAGATTTTCGCAGAATATCCAGATTTTTGCATCACATTTTTGGTCCATTTTTCATAAAATTGTGGTTTTCTGGTAAATTAGTGGCAAATCATTAAAGATTGAAGTTAGAAAATAATGACAGACATTTGAGGTTCAGATTTCATACCCTTCAGAAAATTCATACTAATGCAAGACCTACTATGTTACTAACTTTCTAAGCTTGTAAGAGCAATATTTAAAAATTCTCCTTATTTTTGGGTGTTTGTCCCACTTTTATTTATGGCTTTGTCCAGATTTCTTGCTCAGAGGTTGAGAATATGACAAATGTGTCAAGGCCATCACCATCAGCCAGAGACATTTCAAATTGTGATATACTTCTGTAACTTGTAACCCACTCCCTCATATAGTGACTTTGGATGTGTCTAAGCAAGGCAAGGAGCAGTTATTCAGTGTAAGTGTGCAGACAGAGTATCCCTCCATCCAAGGTAGACACAAGTACATTAGCTTTACATCTATCCTTGATTTTGCAGAATGTTCTGGTTTTCTGTCATATTTTTATACTATTGATTTACGCTTCTTCTTATTCAGAAAATGCATGTTGTTGCAGTGCCTGTTGTTGCTCTGTTTAAGTAACAATGCTTTAATGACCATCAGGTAAGCTTGTCTGAGAAGATGCAAGCAAGCTTTAATACACATACTGTTAAAGAATTACCAACATTGAAAGCATTTATGTTGTTGCCATGCAGAGAATATTTACTCAACTAGATAACGTGTAAGCCTTAGGTATTGAAAATTTGAAATGCATATGACAGTATTTGTAATAAAGGACGTGACAGTCGTTTTCAGAATTAGTGTATATGCATGTAACAATGTGATGTGTATAGTATTCAGCATGCAACATAGTGACTGAGCATTTAATTCATGTAAATTGGTAAACAAGGCCAAAATTGATCCCACTGTACCATAGCCCCACCCATTTCTAGTTGACCACACCCCTTCTCATTGGCCCCACCTATTCAGTTGTCTCCTGCAGCCTCCCTTTGAATTGAAGTCACCAGCCACCACTGAACAGTACAGAAGTAAAACCCCAAAAGCCCTGTCTGTCATACACTAACTGATGTCAGCAGTATGGTCATCTATTAATTGGCATACAGTAGAAGGTCCCTCTAAAATGGATTTGTATAGCATGTAAAATAGTTACACCATTAAGACCAATTGCCCTTTGTGGGAATACTGAAGGGAGTCAAACCCCATACTGCTGGTTCCGTGCCATGTCAAACATTGATGGCAACAGTACAGAAGTAAAACCCCAAAAGCCTTGTCTGTCATACATTAACTGATGTCAGCAGTATGGTCATCTATTAATTGGTATACAGTAGATGGTCCCTCTAAAATGTATTTGTATATCATACAAAAAAGTTGTGTCTGTGTGTGTGCACACTCTTGTAGGAAAACAATAGATATATACCAGTATACCTTGCACAGCACTGACTGCATTTTTAGTCAAGGTAGCAAGAAAATAGGCAAATGTTATGTGGAATATGGAAAAATGTCAGTGTCACAGCTGACCAAGGTGACAATTTCTTATGCCAGTACGTACAAGGACATAATAGTAACCTTGCATGCAGCTGAAATGTAATTCACTAAAACTGGAGACAGTTGCAGTACCTGTAGGTCCTCAGGATATAGCAAAACAAGGACTCCCTGATAGGAATGTGGAGGTAGGCCTCTTTTAGGTCCACGGTGTCGAGCTAGGTGTCCTTGGACAGCATGGGTAGCAGCTGTTGGAGGGTGAGCATTTTGAATTTTGGGATCACCAGAATGGTGTTTAGAATAGATAGATCGAGGATGGAGCACAAGGTGCCCTCTTTTCTGGGCACCAGAAAAAGTCTGGAGTAGAAGCCTTGGTCTATCTGCTCTGCAGGAACATGCTCTACTGCCCCCAAGGAGAGCAGGGAATGGATTTGCTTTAGAGCCTCTGCCCACTGATTTGGTGGCAGTTCTGGGAACCCTTTTGGGGTTGGAAGGGTGTGGAAGGAGAATTTGTACCCCTGAGACACAATGTTCAGAACCCATTGGTCCTTGGTAATGGTGGCCCAGGTGCTTGAGTGAAAGGAGAGTTTTCCAACTAGGGGTATGTGAAGGTGGGCAGAGGAGATGTTGGGAAGGGGCATGAGTTCTTACCATAAGGGGGTGGCTTAGAACTCCCTGGTTTTGAAGTGAAGGTAGTCCACTGCTTAGATCTCTGCAACCCCGGGGCTGCTGTCGGGGATGGGGGTCTGTTTCCATGGGGCCTAGGATGGCCCTGTCTACTGGAGCAGGAAAGGACCCGTGCTTGGAGGGAAAATGTCTGCTGAATCTAGGAGGCTGGACCTGTAAGAAATCTTTAATAGTCTGCATAGATTTTGCTTTTTCCTTCCATCTTTTTTAAGACCTCTTCTGCTTTAGTGCCAAATAAGTTATCTTTGTGCATGGGTGCATCCAACAATTTTGATATGACATGGTCTGGCAGGGGTTGTTCCTTAAGGCATGCATGTTTTCTAATGACAGATCCGGTGACTGCTGCCCTGCAAGAAGCTTCTACGGTGTCAAAACCACAGTGCAAAGTGTGTTTAGTTACTTGACCAGCAGAATGTATTAAATCCTGTAAGTCTTTAGATTCTGTCCATGCAGGAAAGGAGGAAATGTTTTGTTTAAGGAGTTCCAAGGTATGCTGCTGATACTTAAGCATATCAAACTGAATATTTAGTGCCTTGATAGCAAGAGTAGCTGAAGTGTATACTTTTTTACCCCATCTGTCCAGTGCTCGGGAATCTTTGTCTGGGGGGGGGGATTCTTAGCTGACAGGTTGCTTTAGGCCCTTGAATAATGATCTCAGGGTCAGCTGTTGGATTTTGAAAAGATATTTGTGTGAGTGAAGGACTCTGTAGTACCCATCTGGTTTTCTGGGAGCTGGAGGGACGGCATCTGGAGTCAAGCTGGTTTCAAGGAAGACATCATCCACCACATCTAGGACTGAGGGGATGGCTAAAGGCCTGTGTTGTGGAAGGCCCAGGAACTCTCTGAGTCTCTTTTTAGACTGTGGGTAGTCTTGACTCTCCCATTGGAAATGCTCCCTTAAGGTATGCAGGGTTTTCCCAAAGGAAAAATCCTCTGGAGGAGAAGCTGAAGGATTGGATTCCTCTGCATCAGAATCCTCATATGTGGAGAGGGGCTGCATGTCTTCATAGTCAGATGCATCGGATTCATCTGACTCTTGCTCAGATGAAACTACTGGAGACAGATCTCTTTACCTTATTGAGGGAGTGGCTTGGCTTCCCCTAATCAGCATAATAAGGTATTCTACCATGTTAAGCATTTGAGACTGAGGCAAGGGAGCAGGCGCCTGAGAATGGGTAGTCAGTTTCTTGGGTATGGTTTGACCCCTGGGCCTAAGGAACTTTGTTGTTTTCGAAAGAACAGTAGCTGTGAAAGAAGGTATCAGTCTATGTTGGGATTCGGTATTGCACAGCGGCTCCGGACCCATCCAAGGTAGAGACGACCACAGGATCCTTAGATGAAGAAGAGTTCTGAGGCATACTGGACTCCGAAAGGGTCTCGGTAGTGGCCTGCGAATTAACGGAAGAGGGCATCAGGGGTTGCGAAGGTGCCTCACTGAGCTCCGGAGGACTGGCGACCAACTTAACGGAAGTGTGGTCGGAAGGTTTGGTCCTGTGCAGTCTGTCTCTGTCTTTATCTTTACTTTTTTTGGAAGATCTGCTGCTGGATGGCTTACCGAAGCCATAGCAGAATTCTAGGACTGTAAACAGAAATATCTGGCTACAACAAGAACCCGACAATGGATAGTTCCGGGGTTAAACAAAGCAATGAAGCGACAACAAGGGATGTCACAGTCTGGGCCTAGACAAGTGAAGCAGTAAGAATGGCAGTCCCGGTATGGTATTTGCTTTCCACAGGCGAGATAATTATTAACTTTTTCTGACATCGGTTAGTGCAAGAAAAAAGGATCCCCAACAGGGTACTTAGCTTTCGAAGACTTTAACTTCAATTCGGAAACAAAACTCAGGTAGCGGCCGACTGGCACCTGTGCGACCTGCTTCTGCTTCGGGCACCACGGCAAGAAAGACTGATGTAATGGGGTTGGATGCCTTTCTTTATACCACTGATGACCTGACGTCAGTCCTCAAGCAACAGCAACCGACACAGAAATACTAAGTCTCTGGTATTCAGGTCGGCCGAGGGCTACCCTGGCAGGGATAACCCAAATGTGATAACAGCAACAGTGAAACACAAAGAACGTCTACTGTGCAAGTGTCAGCATGAGTATGAGTATGATTATTAATACTTTGTATGTATGTGAAACACAGAGGGGGCGGGGAAGAGAGAAAGAATAAAACAATTATGACCACGTTTTAGTTAATATCTGTAAAGTTGCAAGTGAAGGTACTGTGTTCAGTCTGAGGCTTCTGAAATGTCAGAAAGCCAGCAATTACAACTGTAATCTGTAGCTGTACAGTATGGAGCTTATTTGGTTATGGCAGGTGAAGGCTGTTATCCAGGACATCTGTGGACACTTACCGTATACCCTTATACCCAATTGTCCTTTGTACGATACCTGGTACAAACAGGAGATGTTACATCCCAAACTACTGGTTTTATGTCCCATAAAAACGCCCATGTTATAAACACACACACACACACTCCCATGTTATAAACACACACACACACACACACACACACACACACACACACACACACACACACACACACACACACCAAATTTACTTTAGGTAAAGTAAATGTGTGTCTTTCACTGCCCATTTCCCAATTCCAAAAGATAACTACTGTTTAGCAGATCCTGTCCACAAATTACCTGTCCAAACAGCATTCATATAGCACATTGCTGACAGATTACAGCAGTTTGTGCTGTCCATCCATGTAGACAGGTTGAGTGATAAAAGAATGGAATGAAAATACTACACATTATCCAGTCCACTTACTTGTAGTACCTGTAATAAGGAACCATTCAGTAAAGTGCATTTTAAGTTCATGTCAGTAAATGAGCTGGAGCTCCAGAGATACAAATAGATTAGCCACTAAATCTATCTGCAAACTGGGTTTCAAGTACACCTACTGATCCTAGAGGGAATTATTTGCACCTCTAATTTGTCAGTTCTCCCTTCTAGTATTAACTGTGGTAGAAACACATTATAGACAGTTACTGAAGCTTTTTATCTGGGTAGCATCCCATTCATTGCCTTCTTGGAGAGAGAAAGCTGCCGACCCATTAGTCTTAAACAGTTCATTAATAAAATTTCATGACTTCTTTTTTCATTATAAAATAACTCAAAGATGCTAACTATGCACTTTTTTCCTGCTGAAGTAATTTACTCGATCTTGAACAGTAATGATAAAACATTTCTTAACTTGTAAGTCGTTGAGACTGCAAAGAACTTAAATGATCAGACTGTGAAACATAAAAATTAATATAAACAAAAATAATTATGAAATTTCGTAACACACATCTTTGTAATATGTGCCCTCTTTCTCTTTGTTTTTCTGGTCACAGTCTCTCTATTACAATTACACAGGTTATGGACAAAGACTGATTCTAAGACAAAGTCATATCCAGTGACAAGAGTCAAGTCAATGCTGTCCTTATGAAAGGTTTGTGAAGGGAATATTCTTTGAAACACGTCTCTTGACATTTGTAATGGTGATCATGAGTTCACATGACCTCTTCATGGTTATATACTTTAAAACAGATGAATGGTTGGGCTGGTCCATTTGTTTCAAAACACAGGCTGTTCTACATCAGTGTTAAACATCCTGGCCTGTGTCTTGGCATTTGTGCTGGACTTCATTTTATCTTTCTTCTGACATTCTCCCTGTTACACTGCTTCATTTGATTAGTGTGTAGTCCGGGATACTGAAGGTAAGTTATGATTCATAGCAAATTATTTTTGCTCTGTCAACAGTTACGTTAGATGAAGAGGAGTCTAGCCTATTCTATCTACTTTGCTATCTGTGATGATACTCTCATTTGCTTGCCTTGTTATTTTCTATTATGAGCAGCTGGTCTAGGCTGCTCCAAAACTGCTTGTGCTCACTGGTGACGGGTGACCAAGAGATACTACATAGGTTTAGAGTGAACAGGGATATTATAAGGGTCTTACCGAGTATATATAACCTGCATAGGAGTATGGGAGGAATGTATGGAATCTAAGGAATGTGCAGCCCTCAATTTATTTGCTGTTGAGATCTTCCACAGACAGACTGGAGACATGCTGGGTATTTTACAGGCTTCTGCCTCTAGGATACCGCAGCAGTTCTTGAATGTACTCTTGACTCAAATGACTCAATACATCGATTTCCTGATGTCACCTCCGGACTGAGAGAGAACTACAATGGGAGCCTTTTATGGAGTGGCATGTTTCCCTGAGGTATTTAGTGCAATAGACTGCACCCATGTTGCAGTTACAGCTCTTTCTGCTCCACTGGGTGAGTAGTACCACAGTAGGAAGGTTCTACCTTTCCACCATTTGCCTATTAGTGTGTGATGCACAGGGGTGCATCACCAACAACTCTGTTCAGTATTCTGGCAGTGTACACAATTCCTAATAGTTCACTTTACTGCCTCTATCTGCATGGTAGGATGCCCAGTGGTCACCTTGTTGACAAGTGGAAAATATTTTTTCTATTTGATTTAAGTAGTTATTCATTGTAAAATGTATTTCTGAATACTAAAATATTTTTCTCAGCTTTGTCTGCTCCCCGTTCTCTCTCTCTCTTTTTTTTGTCTTTCAAATGATGCTGTACATTCATTACAGGAACCATGACTCATGATGCCAGTGGAGATGCAGAAGACAAGTTTAATA
This sequence comes from Protopterus annectens, assembly GCF_019279795.1. NCBI lineage: Eukaryota > Metazoa > Chordata > Ceratodontiformes > Protopteridae > Protopterus > Protopterus annectens. Next base: position 1,307,981,338 of record NC_056735.1, on the reverse strand, counting down.
CAGCCCTGCCCCACATCTGTATTGTCATAACTCCTGCAGAGTCACTTTTGGTGCTTGGGCAAGTCTGAGAGTGCCCTTCAGAAAAACCCAGCTACTGGTTGCAGAATGCTTATTGCATGTTACATTCTGCACAACATGATCACGTGCTGGTCTGGTGGTGAAGTGACCTATACTGTAGCTTCAGCTCCTAGTTCCAGTCCTTCTATGACTGATTATGACCAGCAAGGGGCCCCATGTGGCAGGCTCATTCATGGCATACTGCTGTGCAAGTAAAAAGGTGGTATCTACTCCAGAACTATGGACAAAGACATTCAGGTCATTGTTTCCTTTCTTGAAAAAAAACAAAAAACAAAAATGGTCGACTGTCACTGCTAATGTGAGATTCCTTCTCATCTTTAAATAATTATTTTTATTTTCTGAACACTTACTCGCATTACTGTTTGTAAAAGTCATGCCCGAGTGGTCACTGACTCCTGTTCAGTGATTCTGTAAGGCACCATATAAAGGAATAATCAAATTTCTAACCATTTTGCAAATCTGACAGATTTGGAGCACTTTTGCAAGGAAGAGTGGGCAAATACTGCCAAGTCAAGGTGTGCCATGCTGATAGACTCCTACCCAAGATGACTGAATGCTGTAATTAAATCAAAAGGTGTTTCAAAAGTATTAGTTTAAGGGTGTGCATGCTTATGCAACCAGCTTATTGTATGCTTTTTATTTTTTAGATTTTTTTTCCCCCAACAGATTTGTTTGTTTTTCAGTTTAATTGTACAGGTTATAGGTCACATTAAAGTTGGGAAAAGTTTTGAAATGATTTATTGTGGTCTCATTTTTTTTTTTTTACATTTATTTATTTTTATTTATTTATTTATTTTACATTTGTTGACCGGGCTAGTCCAGCTGGATACATATCCATTTTCAGCAGAGGCCCGGGGAGAAAAGCTCCATGAGAGTACAAAACAATATTTGTTTTTAATAAAACAAAACTATAAAACAAAACTATAAAAGAAATTCAAAGTTAACAAAATGGAAGTAGTACATACAATTAAGCTATTTTATGCAAAAAAGAACATATTGAAGTAAACAGGTGGGTAAAATAAGTAAGATGTACAATACAGGAACACACTTGAAGAGGTGAGTCAACATGAGATATTAGTGTGACAAAGAGACATACTAAGATATAAAAGAGAGTACAAATTAGTTGGAGAAGTTATGAATCTGGATTCCAGTAAGCAGGTAGATTATGCAGACATTGAGATATAGAAATTTATTTACATCATGAAAACCTGGCATTTTAACAGGGGTGTGTACACTTTTTATATCCAGTGTATATACATATATTGTTTTAAATAGTCAATAAGACAGTTTATCATCATGCTGCTCAGCATGTATCAGTGCAAAGCACCATAATACTTATCTATCTTTATTTTCAGCTTTAAAATTTGTCTTACTCATCCACTGTTCCACTTAAAATTACTCCTTGGTAAGTTATATATGTCACCTGATTTACGACTTTTCCTTTAATTTATTTGTTGTTTCCTGTTTCTTACTTCATACATTACTTTAGATATTCTTATATTTATCAGTAGATCATAAATCTCCATGTACTCTTGAAAAGGCATAATTTCAATGTAACCATCGCTAAATTGATTATGTGTTTCTATTGGCTTCAAACTGCTTTGATTAACACAGTCATTTAAAAACTGAGCATTTTATTTGCTTTTGGCTAGTTTACCTATTCCATGTTTGGATAAGTAAAATCTCTCATAAGGACTGCACTGTCATTGACTTTTAGTCAGCAACCTTCACAGATTGTATAGTGTAGTGTAGATATCTATAATAAAACATTCAGTGTCACTGATATTTATTGAATGAGCAATGTTTGAGGCTGCTGGCTTTTAGATACCCCTTCACACACAGTAAGGCACCAACATCTATCTAAGCCAATATGGAGCAATGAAAAGAGGTTTGAAAAATAAAGATGGCTGATGTATTGTGAACAACTTTTCTTGCTGCCTCTGGACTATGCTTTTAAACAAAGGAGTATTTTATTAAAATAATCCTGTTTTTAATTTTTTAATGTAATTTTAAAAGAAGTTATGTACTCACCATAACATTCCATTTTTGTAGTCCATCTCACCCTTCATTTTTACATATGGGGTTCGGAGCCGATCCTCGGCTCTGACTCAGCCTATTTACAAGCTGGAAGTCTTCTAGTTGGCTCATGGCTAGGTAGGTATCCCATGGTGCACCAGTACAATCCCCAGATCTTGTTTGCTGTTAACTAGAAGAGATAATAACAAAAACACCACAGAAGCAAATACTAAAAGGTCTCCATAAAAAAAGGATAATAATGTTTTTTCTGTCCCCAGGTACTTCCAAGTTGGGGGTAGGAGGGTGGGTTCATAAGAATGAAGGGTGAGATGGACTACAAACATGGAGCGTTATGGTGAGTACATAACTTCTTTATGTTCTGTAGTCCTATCTCACCTTCATTCTTCCATATGGGACAGCGTCCCTAGCGCCTTATTCTTGGGTGGCTCAAGGAAAAATACTCCTGAGTACCATGGAACCAAATGATGCTCTACCCCTGGAGGTTAAATCCAATTTGTAATGAGTAATACAAGTGTAAGGTGTAGCCCACGTAGCTGCTGCACAAATATTACCAAGTGGGACCCTGGCTTGAAAGGCTGCAGAGGTAGACTGAGATCTGGTAGAATGAGCCTTGATTTTAAAGGGTAAAGGTCTACCCTCAGAATTGTAAACAAAAGCTATACAGCTAGAAATCCAATTAGAGAGTGTTACTTTGGAAACTGGTAAGCCTGACCTGGATTCAGAGAAGGAAATGAATAATTGATCTGATTTCCTTAGTCCGGTGCAAATAGAAACGTAATTGTCTATGGACATCCAGCTGGTGAAACCTGTATTCAGGTGCTTTGGAAAGAACACCGGAAGTTCTATGGATTGATTCAAGGTGGCAGGGGAACAGACCTTGGGGACAAAAGAGGGATTAGTACGAAGGGGCACCCTGTCTTTGTGAAAAATCTCATAAGGGAGTTTTACAAACAATGCTTGCAAGTCTTACACCCATCTGGCCAACGTGATACCCACCAGAAGCAACGTCTTCCAAGACAGGAATTTCAAAGAGGATGAATGAGAAGGCTCAAAGGGTGGAGAAGTTAATTTGGATAACACAAAATTTAAATCCCGTGAGGCAACAGGTTTCTGAAAGGGGGAGTCTTAACAAAGTGGCACCTTTAAGAAAAATTTTGCACAGCTTATGTGACATCAGATTAGAATCTGGAAAATCTAGATGAAAATTTGAAATCACTGCCAATTGAACTGTGATACTGGCAGCCACAGATCCCTGGTGAAAAAGCTCAGACAGGAATTCCAAAAACACTGAAATGAAGGCAATGTACAGGTCAACATTAATTTTCTCTGCCAAGATAGAGAATCTTCTCCATTTACTGGAATATAGTCTCCTAGTGGAAGGTTTATGAGAAGACGTAAGGATATGAGTCACGGAGGGTGAGAAGTTGTGAAGCCTGACTACGGATGGAAATGGAGCAGTCACGTTGTCAAATTGAGGGTGTGTAAGGAGGGATGAAGTGAACCTGACATGTGAGTCAACAGGTCTTTAGCTGGGTCCAGAATCCAAGGATCGTCTAGGAGAAAAGGCCTGAGAAAGGGGAACCAAACCTGACAAGGCCAGTAAGGAGCAATGAGGATAAGGTTGCTTCCCAGCCGTTTCACTTTCTGAATAACCTTGGGAATGAGAGGAAAGGGAGGAAAAGCATACAGGAGACCCAGTGGCCAATTGTGAACAAGTGGGTCTCTCGGTGACTCCCCAACAGGGGGGATGAGAGAGAAGTAGCTGCTTCATTTGGCATTGATTGGACTGGCAAAGAGGTCGCAGCATGGCAGTACCCATCTGCGGAAAATCTGTTCTGCTGTTTCCTGTTTCAGAGACCACTCGTGAGGCATCAGGATTGCCCTGCTGAGCTTGTCAGCTATCATGCTGTTTGTCCCTGGAATGTGTGTTGCCACCAGAAAACGCTAGGAAGATATCGCCCATTTCCAAACTCGCATGGCCTCTCGACAAAGTGGGTAAGATTTGGTTCCGCCCTGTTTGTTGATATACCATACTACCGACATGTTGTCTGATTGTATTGCAATAGTCCCCAGAGGCAGAAGGTCGTGGAGTACTTGCAACGCCAGAAGCACTGCCCTCATTCTCTAGAACGTTGATATGTAGGTGAGCCTCGTGATCTTGCCATGTGCCTTGGACAGTCCTGCCGGGATAATGCCGCCCCCACTCTGTGAGGCATCCATGGTCACAGTGGCAATAGGTTGATGAGGAACAAATGAAGTGCCCGTGGTTAGCTGACTGGGTAGTGTCCATCAAAGGAGGTCCTTCTTGCAAGATTCTGTCTACAGAATGTGATGAGATAATGGTAGGTGCTGAAAGGACCATTGGGATGACAGGAGCCACTGAAGAATTCTCATGTGTAGGGTACTAGTAATATGGTGGAAGCCATGGTCCCTACAAGCTGCAGAATAATCTTGGCTTTGACCTTTCGTAAGGGGAGAAGAAACCGAATTTGAAAAATCTGACCGGGGAGCTTCGGCCCCTAGACACTACGGATGGCGCCGAGAGTGTCGGAGCAGAACACGGCTCCAAAACAGCCACAGGGGGTGCCGGAGCCGAAGGTTCCACCAGTGGTACCAAACACTCTGGCTCCAAAGGACAAGCATGGCTCGGAGGAGGAATGATCGAAGAGGGCTGAACGGACTCAAGTGGCTCCGGAAACGACTGGGTCGAAGCCAACAGCAATTTAGGCAAAACAGATGACTTCAACAGTCTCAGCACTACCCTCTCCTCTCCACATCTTCTTCTGATAAACTCCTGTAAGACCTGGATGACAGAATAGGAGAGCGGGATCTCTGAAGTATCTGAGATTTCAATATAGGGGAAATGGCTAGAGGATCCATAGACCGGCTGCGTGAAATGGTCTCAGTGGATGGCTCCGAAATACTTGGACCCAGCCCTGTAATCACAGTACTGCTCAGTCGGCACCGAACACTGTGGAGCCGATGAGACAGTGGACTTGTCTGATTTGGTGATTTTAAGAGATGGCTCTGAGATATCAGCCAGTGCCAGGGAGGGCCTCTTAGAGGACTTAGATTTTCCCTTTGTAGATTTCGAAAATGAGGAAGAGCTAGACAGATCTACCTCAAAGAAAGGTTTAAGAAGACCTTTTAGGATGAGCTTGTTTTTCCTCTCTTGCAACACCCTAGGACTGAAAGTGTGGCAAAATAAACAGGTCTCCTGTAAATGGATGGCCCCCAAACAGTAAATACAGTTATCGTGGCCATCCGTTATGGACATCTTCTGTGAGCATTTAATACATTTCTTAAAGCGAGATGGTTTATGATCCTTACTCTCTTTAGACATACTCACAGAGATGAGCACACACACACACACACATAGAAGAAGGAGAAGGAGGACTAGGTCCTCTAATTTAAATGGCCCTAGCCCTGCAGGAAAGAGAAAGAAACCATGAGGACTAGGTCCACTAACTTAAACGGGCCTAGCCCGGGCAGAAAGGGAAATGGAGAAACTAGGTCTTCTAACTAAAACAGACCTAGAAAGTTACAGTAAGTAGAGAATTTCACACACTCGAACAGTAATATTAACACGGAAAACAGAACCTAGTTCTGTTAACAACAGTAATCAATGAAACAAGCGGGAATCCGCAAAAAAGGCTTATGACTAAGAAATAACAGAATGTAGTTCTGATAACAATGATAACAAATCAACAAGCGGGAAACCGCCAAACCTTGACTAGCCTACTAACAACACACAGTCTAAGAGTGCAAAAGGCGCCTACAAATACTAAGTCTATGAAGACATGAAAACCAACACACAGGATACCAATACTAAGTCAAAACGGCCAAAGGCCAAAGATTGCACCAAATGGTGCAAGTAAAATGCTAACTATACTAATAGCAACAACTCTAACTGACTAAACAATAATACAGTAACAGTTTTTCTATTTTAAACTAAACAGTCCCAAAAAACTTTAGAAAAAGTTTAAGTAAATGCAACACTTAGCCAGAGCCAAAGAGAAGCACAACCAAACTCGTCAACTTGGCAAACGAGATTTGGGGATTGTACTGGTGCACCATGGGATACCTACCTAGCCATGAGCCAACTAGAAGACTTCCAGCTTGTAAATAGGCTGAGTCAGAGCCGAACACCGGCTCCGAACCCCATATGTAAGAATGAAGGTGAGACAGGACTACAGAACATCATTTGTTTACCGGGAAAGTTTGACTTGGAACAAAGCCAATTTTCAGCAGAGGCCCAGGGAGAAACACTCCAGACACATGTCTTTGTAACTTGTTCTTCTTAAGAACTGACTTTATTTGCTGTACAGCTAATTATACCTGTTAAAACCTGGTCGGATGAACCAATATTCTTCTCTGTGCTTTGCCTGATAAGTTTAACTCAGCAGATTTGAAACTCTGCAAGACATCATGTTTCACCATTTCAATTTGCAAAAAGCAATTTTAACTTGAAAGGCTCACCACACTTTATAAATTTAACATTTCCAGATCTTCCTTGGCAAATTTATGTTAAATTACTCAACATTCAAGTTGTGGTATAAGTGGTTAAAATGGTCAAGTTTCAAGAAAAACATGGTGTCTGGCAAAGATATCGTCTATTTTACCCCTCTCAGTCTTATAATGAACTACTCATTCCCTGGTGTGACAACCCTATGGACAGTACAGTTGTGTACACTTACCATAAATGTAGATGTTCAAGTGTATTCACTGTTGCAGTCATCACACTTGGGTTATCCTGCCAGGGGTAGCCCTCAGTCGGCCCGAATACCAGATGCTTAATATTTCTGCGTTGGTTGCCATCGTGCCAGGACTATGTCAGGTCGTCAGTGGTATAAAAACAGGCAGCTGACACCATTACATCAGTTTTTCTTGCCCCAAATGTCAGGAGCCCCCAAATAGGGAACTAGGTTATGGTGGAATAACACCACCAGTAGAAAATAAATACCAAATAGCCCTGTAAAGAGTGAGGAAGAGAGAGAGAGAGAGAGAGATAAGCGGGATGGAGGGTGGGAAAAGTACAGCTGTGTACACTTACCATAAATGTAGATGTTCGAGTGTATTCACTGTTGCAGTCATTACATTTGGGTTATCTGCTTGCAGTAGCCCTCAGTCGGCCTGATTAAGAAAGTCTTGGGTCCTGCGTCGGTTGCTGTCCCTTCTTCCATGACATCCGGTCGTTAGGGGTATAAAACATGCAACTGATGCTATTACATCAGTTTTTCTTTCCCCAGATGTCAGGTGCCCCCCTAATGGGAAGCAATTAAATCTACAAATACAAGGAAATACCTCCAACAGAAAAGCAAATACACCAAAAAGCTTTTTGAGCATAGTAAGTGAGAGTAGAGGTATAGCCAAAAGAAGAAAGGGGGCTGGAGGGAGGGTTACCCAGGACTGAACACTGAATACACTCAAACATCTACATTTATGCTAAGTGTACACAACTGTACTATGGTCTTTGTGTTTCACTATTGCAGTCATTACATTTGGGTAGATTCCCAAAGCTAAGGTCGGGAGGAGGAATTTAAATAGAATTAGGACCAGCTATAAGGCCCTGCAAGACTGCAGTGGCAAAACCAGCTCTGGATTTAGAGAAAACTGGCAAATGATAATGCTTGGTGAAAGTATGTACAAAACTCCAGGTAGCAACTTCTAGTATGTCTGTAGTAGGGACACCCCTGAGAAAGGCTGTAGAGGTAGATGCAGCCCTGGTTGAATGGGGTCTGATGGCCTGTGGAATAGGTTTTCCATGGTGCTTATAGCATAAATGAATGCAGTGGCCTATCCATTTTGAAATTATTTGTTTTGAAATAGCTTTCCCCTCTGTCCCTGCAGCAAATGCCACCAGCAGTTGTTCAGATTTCCTTTGAGGTTTAGTCCTGTCCAAGTAGAATCGAAGCTGTCTGTTCACATCTAAAGAGTGCTGTATCCATTCCCCTTTGTTCTGTGGGTTAGGAAAGGTAGGCAGGCAAATGAATGGACAGATTAAGAGCCACACTGGATACCATCTTGGGCATGAAGGAGGGATTGGTTCTGAGGGACACCCTGTCCGCATGAAAGATGATGAAAGGTTCCACTGCCATAAGAACCTGGAATTCAGATACCCTTCTTGCAGAAGTGATTGCTAAAAGGAAAGCTGTTTTGCAGGAAAGAAACTTTAAATCTGCAGTAGCAGCTGGCTCAAAAGGAGGAAGAGTGAGTTTCTCCAAGACAAAGTTAAGATCCTAGGCTGGAGTTGGAGCTCTCCTGGGTGGCCTTAATTTTTTGCCCCCTCTGAGGAACTGCTTGAGCAGTGGGTGAGAGAAGAGTGGAGGCTCTGTGCTATAATGAGCTGAAATGGCTGAGGCATGAATTTTGATGGAGGAAAAGGACAAGCCCTTATGAAGCATCTCAGTCAAGTATTGTAGAATCTGAGGTAAACTGGGCACTGCTGCATTCATTCCTTGAGATTGGTTCCAAGCACAAAATCTTTTCCATTTTGCAGCATAAGATTTTCTTATACTAGGCCTCCTTGCCTCTAAAATGATATCCATTACTGATTTACTGAGGGATGGTAAAGAAGAGATTAGGTAATTAGCCAGGCTGCTAGGTTTAGGGTTTGCAACTGAGGGTGCAGAATCTGGTTCTCCTGCTGAGACAACAGGGAAGGAGTCTGAGGCAGGCTCCATGAAGCCAAGCGTGACACACTGCGCAAGAGTGGGTACCAGTGTTGGCGAGGCCAGTCTAGTGCAATTAAAATCGTCCTTGGCTTGTCCTGCATGATCTTTAGTAGTACCTTGGAGAGCAGAGGCAGAGGGGGAAAGGCATAAACTGATAGGTTTTCCAGTTGAAGGATACAGCATCCACATTACAAGCTAGCTTGTGGGGAATCCTTGTGCAAAATTTGTCCAGTTGATGGTTCTGGGGGGAGGCAAACAGGTCTATATCTGGGTCTCCCAATTGCTTGTCAGCATGTTGAAAATCCTTGGTTCCAGTTTCCACTCGTGTGGGTCCATGAGGTTTCTGCTTAGACCATCTGCCAGTGTATTTAATTTTCCTGGCAGGAATTGAGCTTGTAGATTCATTTGGTTACTCAAGGCTGTGTTCCACAATGCCATGGTTAGTCTGCAGAGGGGGTAAGAATGTGTATCCCCCTGCTTGTTTATGTACCACATGACTGTGGTGTTGTCCATCTTTACCATTAGTTGTCCTGGAAGAATGTGGTCCTTGAAGGCTGTCAGAGCATTCTGTACAGCTAACATTTCTTTTTGATTGACATGCAGGTGAATTTGACTTGGGTTCCATTTGCCCTGAATGCACTTCCCTGCCAGGTGAGCCCCCCCATGCATAGTCTGATGCATCTGTTGTTAAGATTTGGGCGACAGGGGGTAATGTGAATGGTAGTCCCCTATTTTGCAGGCCTCTGCCCACCAAAGGAACTCTAGGCGTAGGCAAGGTATGATAGGAATCCTTGCTTCTAGATCCGGTGACTGTTGACACCATAAGCTTTTGAGATACCATTGTAGTTTCCTCATATGCAGCCTTGTATATGGAATTAGAAGAATGCAGGAGGCCATGAACCCCAAGGCTTGCAGTATTTGCCTTGCAGATAGCTGGGTTTTTGTGGCCACTTGTTTGAAGTAAGTTGTCAAATTAATCCGTTTCTCTGGCATGAGGAAAGCCATCTGGGAAGTTGTATTCAAGCTTGCTCCCAGGAATATAATTTGCTGACAGGGTATCAGGTGTGATTTCTTTTCATTTATGGTGAACCCCAGACAAGTCAGTACCCTTTGAACAAAGGCCAGATGATTCAAAAGAATGTCCTGGCTTTCTGCCTGAAAGACAATTGTCCAGGTATGGGTATATTTGAATATTTCTTTGCCTGCAAAATGCAATGACTGGAGCTAGGCACTTTGTGAATACCCTGGGCGCAGTAGATAAGCCAAAGGGCAGTGCAGAGAACTGATAGTGCATGTAGCATGCTTTGAAGCGTAGGTATCTTCTGCAAGACTCCCTGATAGGGATGTGCAGATATGCTTCTTTTAAGTCTAGTGTTGCCAGCCATGCATATCTTTGCCTAGCATAGGAAGCAGCTGGTGAAGAGTCAGCATTTTGTATTTTGGAATCACCAGAAAGGTGTTTAGAGTAGAAAGGTCCAGGATAGGATGCCATGTATTGCCTTTTCTGGGTACCAGGAAAAGTCTCGAATAGAAACCTTGTCCCTTTTCCTCTTCTGGTACCAACTGAATAGCCCCCATGTTTAAGAGAGAGAGTACTTGATTTTGGGCCTCTGCCCACTGATTTGGGGGTAGATCTGGCCACCCGCTTGGTGTTGGTAAGGTGTGAAAGTAAAATCTGTATCCTCGGGACACTATATTTAAAACCCATTTGTCCTGGGTAATGCGTTCCCAGTTTTTGGCCTGCAGATCAATCTTTCCACCTAAAAGAGCATTCAGTTTGGAAGTGCTTGGAAGTTTTAAAAGCAAGTCATTGAGACAGTTTTCCATGGGGGGAGTCTTACTACTCCCAGATTTGGGTGCGGAAACCCCCCACTGCTTAGTTCTGTGTGTCCCTTGGGACTGAAATCTGGGGTTTCTGCTGTGTCTGGGTTTGGCTTGAGAAGACCTGGAAGGGGCTAGAAAGGACCACTTTTTAGAGGGCCAGTGTCTACTAAATCTAGGAGGCTGAACTTGTAAGAAATCTTTAACAGTTTGTATAGATTTAACTTTATCTTTCATCTTTTTAAGAACTTCCTCAGCCTTGTTGCCAAACAGGCGGTCCTGATTTAAGAGAGCATCCAACAATTTAGCTTTAACATGATCAGGCAAAGATTGCTCCTTAAGTCAAGCATGCCTTCTGAACACAGACCCAGTAACAGCAGCCCTGCAAGAGGCCTCTGATTAATCAAATCCACATTGCAAAGCATGTTTTCCAACCTGTTCAGCAGAATGCATTAAATCCTGTAATTCTTTATTTTCAGCGCAGTCAGGAATCAACATCATTTTAGTTTAAGCAATCCAATAACATGTTGTTGATACTTTAACATATGAAACTGGCAGTTTAAAGCCCTAATGGCCAAGGTTGCAGAAGTGTAAACCTTCTTACCCCATCTATCCAGCACCCTGGAGTCTCTATCAGCGGGGGTAGGATTTTTAGCAGTAGAAGCCTTAATGCCCTTGGGTCCCTGTGAAATAGTCTCTGGATCCACAATAGGATTTTTAAAAAGGAACTTGTGTGAATCAGGGACCCTGTAATATCTGTCAGGTTTTCTGTGAGCAGGAGGCAAAGAATCAGGGGTCAAACTAGATTCTGAAAAGGCATCATTGACCATGTCTAGTACAGGAGGTATAGCTAAAGGCCTATGCTGAGGCAGGAGTAAGAAATCCCTAAGCCTCTTTTCTGAATCAGAAAAATCCTGGCTTTCCCAGTGGAAATGCTCCCTTAGAGTATGTAAGGTCTCACCAAAAGAAAAGTCCTCTGGAGGGGAAGCAGAGTGAATAGAGTCCTCTGCATCTGAATCCTCATAATAGATAAGGGCAGATCCAGATCATCAGAAGAATCAGAAAAATCCGAATCCTGGTCAGAAGACATAAACAACTTCAATCCTAGATCTCTTAGAAGGGGGCGGTTGGCTTCCCCTGATTAGAGTTATAAGATCTTCAGCCATTCTTATACTTTGTTTTTTAGGCATATAGACCTGAGCATGCGACCTGGGCGTCGGTTTCTTAGGCATGGTTCGAGAATTTGGCCTAAATGAAGAAGGAGGCGTCGGTTCAATATGCAAGTCCGTAGACCTGAATACACCCTCAGAAGCCGGTGCCTGCACAGTGGCTCCAGACCCATCCAAGGTAGAGACATCCACAGGTTTCACAGTTGAAGCATCTTGCGGCATACCAGACTCCAAATGGGTCTCAATAGAGGCCTGTGAGTCAGAAGTAGCGGGTATCAGGGGCTGCGAAAGTGCCTCACTGAGTACGGATGAGCTGGTGACTGGCTTAGGAGAAGCGTCGTTGGCAGCTTTGGACCTTGGCTGCCTGTCTCTGTCTTTCTCTTTGAGTTTTTTCAGAATCCCAGTAGTCGAATGGCTAACCAACGACATTTCTCGATAATTAAACTGAGAACCGAAATATTCAGAGGTGAAAATATACCAACGACGGATAGTGCGCTGATTAGCTAAAGCACAAAACAGACAGCAAGGTACGTCGTGGTCAGGGCCTAAGCAAGGAATACAGTACGAATGAAAATCTTTGTGAGGTATTTGCTTTCCACAAGTAATGCAATTATTAACTTTTACTGACATCAGTAAGGAGCAAGAAAACGTTTCCCCAACGGGGTACTTAACTTTAGTTGAAGACTTCGGTTCTGAAACTTGAAAATGAAAATTTCAGGAGTCGGCTGACCGGCACTTGCAAACTGCTTCTGCTTTGGGCACTGCACAGCAAGAAAGACTGATGTAATGGCATCGGATGCATGTTTTATACCCCTGACGACCTGACGTCATGGAAGAAGGGACAGCAACTGACGCAGGACCCAAGACTTAATCAGGCCGACTGAGGGCTACTGCAAGCAGATAACCCAAATGTAATGATTGCAACAGTGAAACACGAAGAACATCCAGGACTGCAACAGTGAATATACTCGAACATCTACATTTATGGTAAGTGTACACAACTGTACTATGTTCTTCGTGTTTCACTGTTGCAGTCATCACACTTGGGTTGATTCCCAAAGATGAAGAACGGGTGGAGGCAGTTAAGAAGACTTGGGGCTGGCTAGTATGCCCTGCAGGACTGCAGATGCAAAGGCTGCCCTGGATTTGGAAAAGGTAGGCAGGTGGTAATGCTTGGTGAAGGTATGAACAGAACTCCACGTTGCAACTTCCAGGATGTCCCTGGTAGGGACCCCTCTGAGAAAGGCTGCAGAGGTAGACATTGCCCTAGTGGAATGTGTTCTGACCCCCTGTGGGGGTGGTTTCCCGTGATGTTTGTAACAGAAATGGATGCAGTGTGCTATCCATTTGGAAATGGTTTGTTTTGATATGGCCTTGCCCTCTGCCCCTGATGCAAAGCTGACTAGTAACTGGTCAGATTTCCTAAAGGGCTTAGTCCTATCCAAGTAGAATCTGAGCTGTCTGTGCACATCTAAAGAGTGCAGGATCCTTTCCCCCTTATTTTGAGGATTAGGGAAAAAGGTGGGCAAATGAATAGGTTGGTTGAGAGTCACCACATTGGACAACACTTTAGGCATGAAAGTAGGGTTAGTCCTGAGGGAGATCCTGTTAGCATGGAAAACGATGAAGGGCTCTACAGCCATGAGTGCTTGTAGCTCTGAAACTCTTCCAGCTGAAGTGATGGCCAGAAGCAAGGCTATTTTCCAAGAGAGGAATTTTAACTCTGCTGAAGCTGCAGGCTCAAAGGGGGTAAGCGTGATCTTTTCCAACACAAAGTTAAGGTCTGAAGCAGGGGTAGGGGCTCTTCTGGGTGGCCTTAAGTTGTTAGCCCCTCTAAGGAACTGCTTGATGAGTGGGTGTGAAAAAGAGAGGTGGCTCAGTGCTGTAATGTGCAGAGATGGCAGAGGCATGGATTTTAATAGAAGAGAAGGATAGGCCTCTGTGAAGTAGGTCTGCTAGGTAATCCAGGATGAGAGGTAAGGAGGGCTGTGCTGGTTCAGCTCCTTTAGTCTGGATTCAGGAACAATACCTTTTCCACTTGTCAGCAGAGGATTTTCTAGTGCTGGGTCTTCTGGTGTCACGTATAACATCCAGCACCTGCTTGCTTAGGCTGTCCACTGGAGGAGAGGTCAAGGAATAAGCCAGGTTCAGGGTCTGCAATTGTGGATGCAAGAACTCCAGCTGAGTCAGGAGAGTTGGAATCTGAGGGAGGTGCCATGGAGGAAACGGTGACAGACTGCGCAGTAATGGGTACCAGTGTTGGCGTGGCCAGTCTGGGGCAATTAGGACTGCCCTTGGTCTTTCCTCCCTTATTTTGAGTAATACACTTGTAAGAAGGGGTACAGGGGAAAATGCATAGATTGAGAGGTTTACCCATTGGAAGGATAGGGCATCCACTTTCCAGGCCTTGCTGTGAGGTTCCCTGGTGCAGAATTTGCTGAGCTGGTGGTTGTTGTGGGAGGCAAATAGGTCCACCCTTGGGGTACCCCATTTCTGGGTTATGAGGCTGAAGGTGTTGTGGTTTAATTGCCACTCCTGTGGGTCTAGGAGATTTCTGCTTAAGTTGTCTGCCAGAGAGTTTTGGTTGCCTGGCAGGAATTGTGCTAGCAGGTGAATATGCATGGCTGAGGCCAAGTTCCAAATGGTCATGGCTAGCCTGCAGTGTGGATAAGAGTGGGTTCCCCCTGCTTGTTGATGTACCACATCACTGTGGTGTTGTCTGTTTAGATTAGTAGAGGCCCTGGAGAGAGTAGGGGTCTGAGAGCTGTCAGAGAGTGCTGAACACTTAGCATCCCTTTTTGGTTGATGTGCAGATGAATTTGATTTTGGCTCCAGTGGCCCTGAATGCACCTGCCATCCAGGAGTCCTCCACAGGCATAGTCTGATGCATCATAGTTAGGGTTTGGGTGGTGTGGGGTTGTGAAAAGGGAAGTCCATTGTTGTGGTTGCATGCTGCTGCCCACCAAAGAAAATCTTTCCTTACACAAGGTATCATAGGTATAATAGTTTCCAGGTCCTGAGAATGTTGACACCAAAGGCTCTTTAAGTACCACTGAAGTTTCCTCATATGCAGTCTGGCATATGGAATTAGTAGAATGCAGGAAGCTATAAACCCTAGAGTTTGCAGGCTTTTCCTTGCAGATAACTGGGTTCCGGTGGCCAATTGAGAGAAGTAGCCTGTCAGATAGGCTTGTTTTTCTGGAGTAAGGAATGCCATCTGGGATGCTGTGTCCAGGCTTGCTCCCAGGAATACAATTTTCTGACTGGGGACTACTTTGGATTTCTTTTGTTTTATAGTGTATCCCAGTGAGGTCAGTAGGTCCTTTACAAAAATCAGGTGCTGCAACAGCTTTTCCTGACTGTCTGTCTGCCTGAATCAGGCAGTCGTCCAAGTAGGGGTAAATTTGAATATTTCTTTGTCTGCAAAAGGCAATGGCTGGAGCCAGGCATTTTGTGAAAACTCTGGGAGTAGTGAATAAGCTAAAGGGAAGTGCAGAGAAATGATAATGCATAGATCCTGCCCTGAAATGTAGATATTTCCTGCAAGAGTCTCTGACTGGGATGTGAGATAGGCCTCTTTTAGGTCTAGGGTGGCTAACCAGGCATCTTTGGACAGCATAGGAAGAAGGTGCTGGAGGGTGAGCATTTTGAATTTTGGTATCACTAGGAAGGTGTTTAGAATGGATAGATCTAAGATTGGGCACCAGGTGCCCTCTTTTCTGAGTATCAGGAAAAGTCTGGAATAGAAAACTTGGCCTATCTGGTCTGCAGGAACAGGCTGAATTGCCCTCATGGAGAGCAGGGAATGAACTTGGTTTTGTGCCTCTGCCCACTGGTTTGGAGGAATATCTGGGAACCCTTTTGGGGTTGGCAGTGTGTGGAAATAAAATTTGTACCCCTGGGACACTATGTTGAGGACCCATCGATTGTTGGTGATGGAGGCCCAGTTTTTTTGCATGGGAGGCAAGTTTTCCTCCTAGGGGTACAAGCAGGTGGGCAGAGGTAAAAGGTAGATTGGAAAAGTCATTGTGAATTAATTCCATAAGGGGGTGGCTTAGCACTCCCTGTTTTAGAAGTGGAGGTACTCCATTGCTTAGATCTCTGCATTCCCTGGAACTGCTATCTGGGGGGGGGGGGGGTCTGCTTCCCCTACGTCTAGTCTGAGGTGGCCTTGAGGGGGCTGGAAAGGACCAATGTTTTGAGGGGAAATGCCTACTGAATCTCGAAGGCTGGACTTGCAAAAAGTCTAACTGTCTGCATAGACTTAGCTTTTTCTTCCATATTTTTTAAAACTTCCTCTGCTTTGGTGCCAAACAGATTGTCTTTGTTCAGTGATGCATCCAATAGTTTTGATTTGACATGGTCTGGCAAGGTCTGTTCCTTAAGCCAAGCATGCCTTCTAATTACAGAACCTGTGACTGCTGCCCTGCAGTATGCTTCTAGAGCGTCAAACCAACATTGCGGGGTATGCTTAGAAACTTGGCTTGCAGAATGCATACGCTCCTGTAATTCTTTATTTTCTGCACAGTCTCGGAAGGTAGATCATTTTTGTTTAATCAGTTCCATTGTATGTCGCTGGCATTTCAGCATATGGAACTGACAATTTAATGCTCTAATGGCAAGAATTGCAGAGGTGTATACTTTTTTACCCTATCTGTCTAAAGCTCAGGAATCCCTGTCCGAAGGGGTGGGATTCTTAGCTGTGGTTGCTTTTATTCCTTTAGATCCTTGAGAGATGACCTCTGGGTCAGCAGTAGGATTTTTTAAAAGAAATTTGTGTGAGTCAGGGACTCTGTAATACCTGTCAGGTTTCCTGGGAGCAGGAGGTAGAGTATCAGGATTTAGACTGGATTCCATAAAGACATCATCCACAACATTCAGCACAGGGGGAATAGCTAAGGGTCTGTGCTGTGGTAAATCTAAAAATTCCCTGAGTCTCTTTTTGGACTGAGGATAATCCTGGCATTCCCAATGGAAATGCTCTCTCAAGGTATGTAAGGTTTCACCAAAAGAAAAATCCTCTGGAGGAGAGGCAGAAGGAATGGATTCCTCTGCATCTGAATCCTCATAAGCAGATAAGGGCATGTCTACATAATCAGAAAACCTCAGTCGTCAGACTCTTGGTCAGATAAAGCTGCTGGGGACAAGTCTCTTTCTTTTAGCAGGGATAGGCTGACTTCCCCTAATCAGCATGATAAGGTCTTCTGCCATTTTAAGCGTTTGAGATTGTGGCATGGAAGCAAGCGCTTGAGCTTAGGTCATCATTTTTTTAGGCGTAGTTTGTACCCTGGGCATTAGAAACTCAGTAGTTTTAGAAAGAATTGAAGACACGAAAGAAGTCATCGGTTTATGATGAATATTGGTAGTGCAAAGAAATTCATCGGAAGCCGGTGCCTGCACAGCGGCTCTGGACCCATCCAAGGTAGAGACATCCACAGGTTCCGTAGTCAATGAGTCGTCTCGCGGCATACTGGACTCCGAACGGGTCTTGGTAGCGACCTGCAAATCCATAGACGTGGGCATCAGGGGCTGCAAAAGCACCTCACTGAGTACCGGCGAACTGGCGACTAGTTTAACGGAACCGTCGTCGGCAGTTTTTTTACCTGTGTGGTCTGTCTCTGTCTTTATCCTTACGTTTTTTCGGAAGATCAGTAGTCGGATGGCTTACCAAAGCCATTTCGGAATACAGAGATCGAGAGCAAACGTATTTAGCTATGATAAGGGCCTGACAATGTTTAGTTCTGGCATTGAACAAAGCACATAACCAACAGTGAGGGACATTGTGGTCTGGGCTTAAACAAGTGACGCAGTAAGAATGAAAATCTCGGTGTGGTATTTGCTTTCCACAGGTGAGATAATTGTTAACTTTTTCTGACATCGGTTAGAGCAATAAAAAAATCCCAACGGGGTACTTAGCTTTAGAAGACGTCAACTTCAAATTCGGAAACAAAAACTCAGGTAGCAGCCGACCGGCACTCGTGCGAACTGCTTCTGCTTCGGGCTCCTCAGCAAGAAAGACTGATGTAATGGCATCGGCTGCCTGTTTTTATACCACTGATGACCTGACGTCAGTCCTGGAGTGACAGCAACCGATGCAGAAATACTAAGCCTCTGGTATTCGAGCGGACTGAGGGCTACCCCTGGCAGGATAACCTAAGTGTGATGACTGCAACAGTGAAACACAAAGAACATCAATTGTTCCTTACAGTGAGTAGGTAAACTAGGAGCAGCAGCTATCACCAGTGTGGGAGAGTCATGTTTTTGTATTATGCCTTACGAACTCAGTGCAAATGTTCACAGCATATAAGGGTTTAGGCATGCAATGGTCTTGACTGATGCATATTCATACTTCTGCAGGATGCTATTAAAGGCCCTGCCCCCCTTTGCAGACAGCACACCACATTCAATCCCTGTCTTTAGTGAGCACTTAACCATGGACAGCACTGTTCAGACTCACGCTTCCCACCCTTTCCCCCTGAAGACAGAGATGAACAGGATAAAAGCTTATTATTCCTCTCCTCCCCAATATCAACCAGATGTAACAGGCACCTAAGCTACTAATCACACTCAGGGTGCCTAAGTCATAGTCAGTGCATTTGTTTATCTTTGCCAAAAGAGACTTGGCAAGGTTATAAATTGAATTATTACTAAATATTCCTCAGAACTAGACTCTAAATTGCAAAAAAAGTAATAATAATAATAATAATAATTTTCATACGGACTTCTTAAGCAAGTAAATATTTTACTACACCAAAAGGAGATATCAAATAAAGTTGGTTTAGGACATGAAAGATGCTATCATTACTTTTGAAAAGCTTTTATAAACTTCATACTAGACTGACTTGACAAAGCCTGTGATTGTTTTCATTTTACTTTACCTTCAGTGGCAAGTGATACTAATGCTTTGATGTGGAGTCAGTGACAGGTACTTCCATGTGTTATTGCAATATACTCTCACATTTTGTTTCTTCTCTGCAGTTTGCTTGCACATTTTGTACTTGCATATACTTATCTGCCGACTGAATACTTGTGAAATTAAACTTACCAAGGTGTATCTTTATTGTGGTTTATAAACGTGTTTTTATTAAAGCATTTTCCAAGGATGTAATTTATGTGATTAACACTGTTCTGTTCAGTAAAAAAATTAAATAGTAGTAGACGGTATGATGAAGACCACAGGCACCAGAGTTACCAGCGCACATTCTGTTAACTCAAGTTTACTTTCTTTTGCAAAAATTAAAAGGAAAGTTGGAAGCTAATGTAAAACTTTTTCTCTCATGAATACACACTTACCTATATATTTTGAATTCCTTCTGATAACAAGTAACTGCATTTTATGTACATGTAAAAAAAAAAGAAGTTATGCACTTATCATAATGTTTTATCTGTGCTGCCCATTTTCATTCTTCCTCAACTGATGGGTTCGGATCCAATCTCTCGGATCCAACTCAGCCGTTCCTAAAGCTTTTGAGAACCAAAATCTCTTGAGCTTCTCCCTTACCCATAATGCACCAACCTTAAGTTACCTCAGAGCTTGTTTGCTGATCTTTGCCAGAAAGGAAATATTTACTATGCATAGATAAAGGAAGGTGAAAAATTGCATGTAGTCAATACATAAAAAGACTACCGAGGACAGTAATGTCCCCTAAAACTCATTCTTCTAGAAGTTTGCAATGCAAAGGATGGGGATTGGTGGGGAGCGGGGGAGTTTAGGAAGAATGAAAATGGACAACACAGATGGAATGTTACAGTAAGTACATAGCTTCTTTATCTGATGTTGTCAATTTTTCATTCTGTGTTCAACTGATACGACACAGTCCCCAGCTACCTAAAATGATGGATGGACTCAAGGAAGGATGTTCTTGAGCACAGTTGAACCAAATGATGCACTACCTCTGGAGACCAGATCCAATTTGCAATGAGTAACAAAGCTATGGGGAGTAGCCCAAGTAGTTGCTGGTGATATGTTATCCACGGACGTCCTGGAAAGAAAAACTGAAGACATTGCTATGGACCTAGTTGCATGAACTCTTACTGGAAGTGGTAAGCTAACACCCAATTATTTTATAAATACATAAGATATAATCGTTAGCCATCTGGCTAAAGTTACTTTGGCAACTTGTTTTCCCAACTTCAAGTCCGCAAAGGAAACAAACTGGTCTTTTTTTTTATGTCTTTTGTTCTACGCAGGTAAAAACATAATTGTCTGTGAACGTTCACTAAATGTAATGCACTTGCTTTTGTTAGTAAATTTGGGGAAGAAAACTTACAAATTAATGGACTGATTGATATTGGATTCTGAAACCACCTTGGGAAGAAAGGATGTATTGGTTCGGAATGTAACTCTATCCTTGTGAAAAATCAAATATGGAGGTTTTGAAGACAATGCTTGAATTTCTGAAATTCGTCTAGCAAATGTAATGGCTACTACAAAAAAAATGTTTTCCAACTAAGATATTTAAGGCCACACTTAGCTGAGGGTTCAAAAGGGAGAATGTATAAGCGTTTGCACTACTAGATTGAGGTCCCATGGTGGAGTAGGGTCTTTAAAGCAGAGTGCCTCACAAGAAAGCTCTGCACAACTTATGAGGGGCTACTGAGGAATCTTCAAATCCAATGTGAAAATTTGATACTGCTTCTAACCGAACTCTTAACAGTTGAGGAACTAGCTCTTACGTTAAAGAGTAGAGCCAAAAATTCAAGGATGTTATGTACTGGATCTGAAAAAGGTTCAACATGATTATGACGTACCCAGTACATGAATCTTTTCCATTTACTGGAATAGAGATTACGTGCTGAAGGTTTTTGTGAAGATAAAAGTATATGTCGGACAGGGGAAGATAACTTAGATTGTCTGGCTATTAATGGAATTGGAGAAGCCAGTTCATCAGCCTGAGTTTTGGTATATCTGGATGGAGCATGTCTGGCGGGTGAGGAGGAGGATCCAGAGCCCAAGGTTGGTGAAGTAAGTGAGGCCAAAGGAAGGGGAACCAAATCTGTTGAGGCTAATAAGGTGCAATGAGGATGACTTTGCTCTTCAACATGATATCTTTCTGTATAAATTTCAGAATTAGCAGGATTGGTGGATAGGCATAGAGTAGACTGCAGGGCCAAACGTGAAGTACAGCATCCTTCAATGATTCCCCCTGTGAGGGGACTAGGGCAAAGTAGCTGCTGCATTTGTTGTTTAGGGGACAAGTAATAAGACCACAGCAATGCTGGCCCCACTGATGACAAACCATTTCTATCATGTTCTTGTTGAAAGCCCACTCATGAGGTATAAGAATGCACCTGCTCAGCTTGTCTGCTATTACAGTGGGTCTTCCCCAGAATGTGCACTGCTATAACAAAGCAGTTGGATGACATTGCCCACTGCCACATTCTGACAGCTTCACAAGGGGTAAAATCTGGTCCCTCCTTGCTTGCTGATGTACCAAACTACTGACATATTGTCTATTTGAATTGCAACTGTCCATGAATGGAGAGCATTCTGAAGAGTCTGCATGCTAAAAGCACTGCTCTCACCTCTAGGACATTGATATGTAAATTGGCCTCTTCGGTGGACCAAGTGCCTTGGACTGTTTTCCCCAGAAAGTGTACCCCCTCCAACTGGGAAGTGTCCATGGTCACTACTGGCTTGGGCTGAGGGGGAGCAAACAGATGGCCTGTAGTACCTGATCTTATTGAATCCACCACCTGAGAACTCTCTTGCTTATGTGATTGA
Organism: Protopterus annectens; assembly: GCF_019279795.1. NCBI lineage: Eukaryota > Metazoa > Chordata > Ceratodontiformes > Protopteridae > Protopterus > Protopterus annectens. The sequence continues at coordinate 1,307,959,835 of NC_056735.1, read as the reverse complement.
TCAGTATCAGAGTTGATATGGCTAGGTAAGTATCGATCATTGCATTGTTAGCATCTGATGTAGAATCCTCATGTAAAATGAAATAATTTACCTTCCTTTATCCGTAAACAAAGCCCCCACCATTTCAAATCTGCACTGCATAATCATCTCCTCTCTAACTGGACATGTAACTGCTCAATTCCTTCCTTTGCTATTACTTAATCTATTAAATAAATCCAAATCTGTTTATACCCTAACTTCTGCTCCCATACTTTGTTTTTCTGATAATTTCTGTTGAACTTTTCTTAATTCCGCCTCTTGCTTTTACTTTTCCCTCTTTCAGTTTCTATGTACTACAAAGTTCTCCACTTATGCCTTCCTCCCTATGTTTTACATAAATACACACACATATACACATACATATACATACATATATATATATATATATATATATATATATATATATATATAGATAGATATATCTAGATATGTGCATATTGTTTATCCTACGCAGTGCCTTGAATTATATGTATATTTTGGTGTGCAATCAACATTTTTAATCATCCTGCCATGATATTATTGTCTGTACTTTGACCATGTTTAACTCTGTTGTTAGCTTAATGTCTTATCACCTTTATCTCTTATGTATAATTAACAGGTAAATTCCTTCCATAATTTCTTGTAAATTTTTCTTCCTTCTTTCTTTCTTCCTGTAATGTTCAGGATCTCCCTTTGAACCTTATCTTTTTTTTAGAAATTGTATGTAAGTTGTATGAAATTTTTATGCAAGTTCTATGTTTTATGCAAATTTTATGTACGTTTTGATTTTAACCTGGAGCTTTTCCCCAGAGTCTCCACCAAAAACGGGGTTACCTTGGCATAGTGGACTTTCCAGGTAATCAAATGCCAATAAATAAATAAAGGTACCAGTGTTATTGCCGCTGACATTGATCCTAGAGCTTGAAGGACCAAGTGGGATGAACTCCAGGTACTGCAGATTATTTTTCTGACCTATGATCTTATAGTATGAACCCTTGAGGGAGACAGTGGAGCTATCATTGACTTTGTGTTGAACAGTGCTCCTATGAATTTCAAATTCTGAGCTGGTTCCAGTTGACTTATCGTAGTTTAAGGTTATCTCCAGATGAAAACACGTCTGGAGAACCTGAGCTCTTGCCCTTATTAATTGATGCCTGATCGGGGTGGTAATCAGCCAGTCATCTAGATATGGAAACACCCGGGATCCTTGCAGTCTCAAGTGAGCTGCTACTATTGCCATACATTTGGTGGACGCCCTGAGGGCTGTGGTGAGACCAAACAGCAGAACTCTGAACTAGTAATGACTGGCTCCCAGCCAGAAGCACAAGTGCCTTCTGGATTGTCTGTTCATCTTTATGTGACAGTACGCATCCTGAAGGTCTAATGAGCACATCCTGTCGTCCTTCCCCAGAAAAGGGAGAATGGATTGAACTGTGACCATCTGAAACCTGGTTCATCAAACTGACTTAAGTTGCTGAGATCTAAAACTGGTCTCTAATCCTGTTTTCTCTGGCACTAAAAAGAACCTTGAGTAAGTTCCATATTCTACCTGGTCTGGCAGGGCCACCTGGATGACTCTTTCTAGCAGCTTTTGTAGTTAAATTGCTGCTTATTCCCTCTGACTGGGTGGAACATTGGGGATTTTTCTTGAGATTGGAGGGGGAAGGGAAAAGGATATTATATAATTTCTGGAAATAATCCTCTGCACCCAAGTGTCTTTGTTATGTCTAGTGAAGTTCTCTGGTGCAGGGATAAACTGACCTTACCCCCAGAGGAGGACAATTGGGCCTCATTTCAGGATCGCTGGTAAGATCTGTCAAAGAAAAGAATTTCTGGACCCCTGGTTTTGCAGGCCACCTCTGCCATGGGGGTGGTGTCGCCCACTGGAGCTCCCTCCTCTGCCCCCAGGGGAACTTCCTCCACATGTGTTCTGAAAATGACCCTGGGATTTCTTGAACCACATCTTCCAACCATATAGTTGATTCCTTGAAAAGGAACTTTGAGGGGCTGAAAAATGTACACCCACTCAGATGAGGCGTTTCCATCCTTCTCACACCTGGATAAAGTGTCCCTCACTTTGGGGCCAAGCAAAAGTGCCGTCAAAAGGAGCACAGACAAAGACTTGAAGGACTCTGCAAAATCTCATAAGTGCATCCAGGCATGTCTGCTGATGGAAATGCCTGAACCAACTGCCCCTGAGGTTCCTTCGGCTACAAGAGAAATGAACATCAGGGAAGAATTTGAAATAGATTACAGGGTAGCCAACTCAGAAGTCATAGATGATTGGACCTCTGCAGAACAGATCCTGAGAGGGTATTTTACAGTATCTTAATCAAATCCCTCTGTAATCTTGCAAAATGTGCCAAATAATTCAGTGACCTTAAAGTGAAGGCTGCTGAAGCATAGACACACTTCCCAAACCTGTCTATCACCCTATACTTCCTGTTAGGGGGATAAACAGTGGAACTCTCCTTGGCAATTTCTGTTTTGGTGGCTCCCTCTACCACCAAGGCATCAACAGGCACTCCTTTACCGCAAAACTGCTTATCCAAAGGTGGTGCCATAATCTTGTCCGGTATCCTAGGTATGGATTCAACTATGTCAGGTTCCTTCCAAGCCTACCAAGAGACTAACCTGTTGCAGTAACCCAGGAGGAAGACGGATCAGTAAAGAAAGCCTCCAGGAACATGGACTCCTTGGATGAAGGGTTGCTGGGCATCAAGCCACCCTCTCTATTTTACAATCTTAAGGATGTCTCCAAATGAGACATCTTCAGGAGGTGACCGTGGGGACCCTTCACCTTCATCAAAGTCTGTATCTTTGCTGACCGACTCCTTTAGGGGATCCAAGTACTTCCTCTTATACATCTTCTTCCAAGGGACCTCCTCAGTTAGCTGCTCTGGGGAGGTATCGGAAGAGATTGAGATACCTTGGTGGGAAGCCTGGGGATCTTGGACTGGCTGTCCCAGTGGTAAAGAATGATGAGGCTTCAAGCACAGAGACATCAAGATAGAAGGCTTAAGATCACAAGGGGTTGGATCCGTCTGTTTTACCAAGGCAGAAAAACTCTCTTCACAGCCTCAAAAGCAGACTGCTCCAAAGAAAGAGAACACATCAGATACAAAAAGACAAGCTTTTGGACCGCTGTCCTCCTCTGCTCTGAAAGCAATCTCCCTGAGGTGGAAACCAGAGCCAAGCTATCTGGTGCTGAGGCTCCAAAGTTCAGAGATGGCACTGACAACTCCGGAGTCAAATCCAACATCTCAGATCCGACAACTGTACTGGGGCACTCAGAGTTAGTTTTGCATCCAAGGCAGACGGAGCCAGACAGTTTGGATCCAAGGACTCAGACACTTGAAGGAATCAGAGGTGGAACTTGTAGTGGGGGTCTACTAGAAGAATGGGCCTCCTGACCCAAAGGGATAGAAGCCGGTAAGACATGCATCTGACTCTGCACAAAGAGGATCTTCCACACCATTCTTTCCACATCTTCCATCAACAAACTTCAAGAAGAACGAGTGGAAATAACAGATGGGGCCTAGGTTTGTGATGCTCCAAAAATGGTGAGGGCACCACTGAGGGCACCAGATCCACAGAAAGAGAGCATCCCGTTCTGGGTCAGTGAATAATAAGACGATATGTACCTACCATAACGTTCCATGTTAGTTGTCTTCTTCTTGCCTTCTTTCTTGCTGGATGGGTTCGGAGCCGATCCTCGGCTCCGACTCGGCCTTATACTAAAGCTCGAGAGCTATTTACCGGCTCGAGGCCCTCCCCCTATCCCACAATGCTAGGCATCAGATACCCAGATCTCATTTGGTATAGCTAACACCATGGAGACACCCTGTCCCTACTATAAAGTTTACCTACAGTGGTAACAACTGAGGAGGACATAACCTAGGAAATAGTCAAGCAGAGGAATAAGGCCTCAGAAGGATTCATCTCGGTCTGTCCAGGCTAGGGGGATGGTGGGTTACGCAAGAAAGAAGGCGAGAAGAAGACAACTAACATGGAACGGTATGGTAAGTACATAACTTCTTAATGTTAAGTTGTCAATCTCGCCTTCATTCTTGCTGGATGGGACAGCGTCCCTAGCACCTTAGCCCTGGGTGGCTCATCGGAACAGACTCTTGAGCACAGTGGAACCAAACTCAGCCCGACTCCTGGAGGTCATATCCAACTTGTAATGAGAAATAAAGGTATGAGGAGTGGCCCATGTGGCTGCAGCACAAATAGATTCCATTGGAAGGCTTGCTTGAAAAGCTACTGACGTAGCTAACGCTCTGGTGGAATGAGCTTTTGGTTTTGTAGGGAGTTCTTTATGTCTTAGTTGGTAAATGAAGGAAATGATAGAGGCCAACCATCTAGATAAAGATACTTTAGACACTGGCAGGCCCTGCTTGCCCTCAGCATAGGACAGGAAGAGTTGGTCCGACTTCCTAGTTTGTTTTGTCCTATCTAAATAGAAACGTAATTGCCTGTGAACATCCAAATAATGCAGCTTTTGTTCAGCTCTATTTGAATAGTTAGGAAAAAAGACAGGAAGATCAATGGCCTGATTCAGGTTTGTCTCAGAAGGAATCTTGGGTAAAAAGGAGGGATTAGTTCTGAGTGAAACTCTATCTTTGTGAAAAACAAGATAGGGAGGATGAATACAGAGGGCTTGAAGTTCCGATACTCTTCTAGCTGAGGTGATAGCTACTAAGAAGAGAGTCTTCCAGGACAGAAATTTTAAGGAACAGGTGGCCACAGGTTCAAAAGGAGGAAGAATCAGGGAAGTTAATATCAGATTCAAATCCCACGGAGACGGGGGATCTCTAACCAGAGGCCTCAGCAAAACAGTCCCTTTAAGAAAGGCTTTACAAAGTTTATGGGACATGATGCTGGTCTCTGACAGGCCAGCATGAAAATTAGCGATAGCAGCCAATTGGACTCTAATGGTGGCAGAAGAGGAGCCTGCTTGAAAAAGCTCTGCCAAAAAATCCAGAACACTGTGGAAAGGGGCTGTAAAAGGATCTATATTTCTGGCCTCTGCCCAGAAGGAGAAACGTCTCCACTTACTAGCATAGGTTTTTCTGGTAGTAGATTTGTGTGAAGAAAGGATGATTTCACGCACTGGCTGAGAAATATGCGGAAGCCTGGCTAGGGTTGGAAGTGGAGCAACCAAGCTGTGAGGTTGAGAGATTGAAGGGATACGTGCAGCCCGCCCGACTGATGGACCAACAGGTCTGGCACTGGGTCCAGACTCCAGGGCTGCTCCAGTAGGTGACGATGCAGGAATGGGAACCAAATTTGTCGAGGCCAGTAAGGGGCAATGAGGATCATCCTGGAACCCAAAGCGGTCGCTTTCTGAATCAGTTTGGGAATTAAGGGAAAAGGCGGAAATGCATATAGGAGACCCCGGGGCCAATCGTGTACTAGAGCGTCTCTGGGGGAATGGCCAGGGAGGGGAAAGAGAGTGAAGAAGTCTTCGCACTTGCTGTTGAGAGGGGTTGCAAAAAGGTCGCAGCAAGGTTGACGCCATCTGTGGAAAATCTTGTCCGCTACTAACTGATTGAGAGACCACTCATGAGGCATGAGAATGGCTCTGCTTAGCCTGCATGCTATGACGTTGGACTTCCTGGGGATGTGCATTGCTATCAGAAACCGTTGGGAAGAGATCGTCCACTGCCAGAGTCTGAGTGCTTCTTGACATAAGGGATAGGACCTGGTTCTGCCCTGCTTGTTGATGTACCACACTACAGACATATTGTCCATTTGAACTGCAATAGTCCCGGTAGGTAGAGAGTCCTGAAGAGCTTGCAACTCTAAAAGTACTGCTCTCATCTCCAAGACATTTATGTGCAGGTGGTATTCTAGGGGTTGCCAAGAGCCCTGGACAGTCCTGCCCTGAAAATGCCCCCCCCACCCGATCAGGGAGGCATCCGTGGTCACCGTGGCAACAGGAGGAGGAAGAACAAATGGTCTGCCCTGGAGAACTAGAGGGGAGACTTTCCACCATGCCAGGTGGTCTTTGCATGTTTGAGTGATTATTATCCTGTGGGACATTGGAAGTTGTTGAAAGGACCATTGGGTAAACAGCATCCACTGGAGGATCCGCATGTGAAAATGAGCCAAGGGGACTAAAATGATTGCTACTGCCATGAGACCCAATGTCTTTAGTACAAATCTGGCCTGAATCGTCTTGCACTGTAGTAGGATCTGTACATGTCGGCGAATGTCTGATACTCTGTCTGGAGGAAGTTTTGCAGATAGATCTTTTGTATTTAATTCTGCGCCTGTAAAGGTTACAGACTGACAAGGCGACAATGCAGACTTTTCAAAATTTATTGATATACCTAGCTCGGAGCAAGTCTGGATGGTATAGTCCCTGGCTCGCAATAGCCGATGCCTGGTGGAAGCAGTAAGGAGCCAGTCGTCTAGATATGGAAACACCTGGAATCCCCATCGTCTCAGGTGAGCCGTAACCACTGCCATGCATTTGGTGAACACCCTGAAGGCCATGGTGAGACCAAAGGGCAGGGCTCTGAATTGATAGTGACTGGCTCCCAGCTGGAAGCGGAGAAACTATCTGGAACGCCTGTCCATTTTTATATGGTAGTACGCATCCTGAAGGTCAATGGAGCACATCCAATTGTCCTGACCCAAGAAGGGTAGAATGGACTGGAGCGTGACCATCTGGAACTTCGTTCTTTGAACAGATTTGTTTAATCTGCTGAGATCCAAAATGGGTCTCCAGTCCCCTGTCTTTTTTGGTACCAAAAAGAACCTTGAGTAAATTCCGGATCCTTGCTGGTCTGCTGCGACTGGCTGGATGGCTCTTTTTCTTAGCAGTTTTGAAATTTCTAGAACTGCTTGATCCCTTAGAGCCGGTGGGACATCTGAAAGGGATCTGTTTGTTTGTACAGGGGTGTGGACGAAGGGAATTTTGTAACCTTCGGATATGATAGAATGTACCCATCGGTCTTGAGTGAGGAGTTGCCAGGCTTCTGAGTACAGTGACAATCTTCTCCCGACTGCCTCCGAAGGTGGACAGTTGGGCAGCCCCTCAGGGGTGCTGGAAGGGTTTGTCAGAGAAAGATTCTCTGCTACCCTGATTTTGCGGACCCCCTCTGCCCCTAGGGCGGGGTCTATTATTGTTTCCTCCTCTGCCCCTGGAGGAAAACTCACCACGTGTGTCAGGCATGACTCTCTGGGGTTTACGAAACCATATTTTTCCACTCTTCTGACCTTTGGGGTATGGTCTGGAGGGAGTAGAAAAACGGACTCCCACGGCAGAGAGACTCTTGCCTTCCTTCTCACACCTGGTAAGTGTATCCTTCACCTGTGGTCCAAACAAAGCCGAACCATCGAAGGGGGTATTGGTGAAGGATGCCTTAAAGGGGTCAGCAAAGTTACATAACCACATCCAGGTGTGTCTTCTCAAAGTCACGCCTCTACCTGCAGCCCTACTCGCACCATCGGCCGCATAAGAAATGAGCCGCATGGAGGAGTTAACTATGGAACATAAGGTCGCCAGCTGGGAGTTAATCTTATTCTGAGACCCCGCAGCCGATGGATCCTGAAGGGTATCACCCAGTTCTTTGAGAAGATCCCTCTGAAGTCGGGTGAAATGGCACAGATAATTCAGCGACCGCATAGCAAAGGTCGCTGAAGAGAACATTCGCTTCCCGTACCTGTCCATTGTCCTAGACTCTTTATTAGGAGGATGTACAGGCACCGAAGGGTCAGCCAACTCCTTCTTAGTGGCCGCTGCCACCACCATGGCATCAACTGGGACCCCCTTAGCTAGAAACTGTTTGTCTGATGGGGCTGTAATAAATTTAGAGGGCCTACGGGGTGTTGGTTCCACTGAGTCCGCGGCTGTCCACACCTTCCGAGCAACCACTTCCATGAGCGGGTCAAAAGGCGGAGACACCCAGGAGGTGGAAGGGTGAGAACCAAACGCATCCAGGTACACCAACTCATCCTCGGAAGGTTTAAGGGCAGTCCAATTCCCCCTCTGCTTAAGGATCTCCAGGATGTCTGAAAAGGAGACATCCTCAGAGGGGGACCTTGGGGACCCTTCCGAATCCTCCAAGTCGGTGTCAGACGTGACTGACTTGGGGGAGTCAACATGTTTCCTCTTACATGTTTTCTTCCGAGGTGGCTCCTCCAAATAATCGGGGGAGGCCTCGGAAGAGGAAGATACCCCCAGTGGGGCGATCTGGAGCATTTGTTCTCCACGCTTGGGGTCAGGAGGGTGGACAGAGACCGAAGCAGGCACCATGGGAGGAGGAGCCGAAGGGGCCAATCGTGGATCCGACCCAGGAGTCAGTACGCTCCTCATGACCTCGAAGGCACCCCTATCAGGCAGAGAGGAAGGTCCCAGCTCTGAAGAGATGAGAACCCCTCCCGGCACTGAGAGTGATTGCTCTGAGGCCGATGTCGGGGCTGAGCTCACCTGCACCGAGGCACCGAGAGGGAGAACGGGGTCAGACAAGGGTCCGATGCTACTTGCCCCCTTGGAGCTGACGAGGGAGTCTCGATGCCCGGATCCCTCCATGGACGAAACCAATGAAGAGATCGGAGCAGACGATGGAGCCAAAATGTGTGGTATTGGCTCCGACGATTCGAGCCCCAACAAGCTCCGGCTCCGTACACAGTGGTAGAGTCGGAGGAGAAACTGATGAAGATACAGGGATAGCCACAGTATGTTGAGAAGGGCTAGTTAACATTTGGGCCAGTGCCTGCGACTTTAAGAGCCTACTGACCACCCTCTCGAGGTCGTGATCAGACAGCCTGGATGACCGAGAGGAGTGGGACCTATGGCTCTGCTCCGACTGTAGTAATGGAGACCCCGGAGCCGAACGAACGGACTCCAAAGAGGGAGACCTCGAGCGTTTTCAGCTCACAGAAGGCTCCGATACTAAGGCCGGAGCCGACTGAGGTCTCGAAGTGTTGGTTCCAGCCGTAACCGACGAGGAAGCAGAAGCTCCGCTCGGTGACGGCTCCAAGCAGGGAGCCGACGGCTTAGCGGGCTTGGAGGGTTTACCGGACGAAGGCTTAGTCGGGGACCCTTTAGGCTTAAGCAAGCCCCTCAAAATAAGTTTGTTCCTACGCTCCTGCAGGACTCTCGGACTGAAGGCATGACAGACCACACAAGAGTCCTGCAGGTGTAGGGGCCCCAAACAATACACACAAGAAGTGTGACCATCTGTCAGAGACATCTTCTGACAGCACGAGTCACACTTCTTGAAACCTGAGACCTTAGTATCCTTAGACATAATGAAAAGTAGAAAAAAAGGATACCAAGGGAACAGGTAACTAGTGCTTTAAACACTACACACACACACACACACACACATACACACACACACACACACACACACACACACACACACACACACACACACTAGTAAAAAACTAACAAGACCAACAATATAATAGTAATATAAATAATACCACTAAATATATCTAACTATCACTATAAAGTAGAAAATATATAAAAAAGTAGTAGAATAAGAATAAAAACACTACTGATTATATACAACTAACCCTAGAGGGTAGAATATATATATAAGAAAAATCAACGCTACCCTAACGGGTGGGGGGAGGGGGGAAACTCTGAAAAAACTACAGTAAAAGAGTTTTTTAAAAGGGGGTTTCTCAAGGGTTTAGAAAGGGAAAAACTAAGAGACAATATCTAATAAGAAAAAACTATATATATATATATATATATATATATATATATATATATATATATATAATAAAACGCTAGAAAAGAGTTATATAACCTGGAGCCGGTAAAATCGCAACCTCGTAGCTGAAGCGGCAAATGAGATCTGGGTATCTGATGCCTAGCATTGTGGGATAGGGGGAGGGCCTCAAGCCATAAATAGCTCTCGAGCTTTAGTATAAGGCTGAGTCAACCCATCCAGCAAGAATGAAGGCGAGATTGACAACTTAACATCACGAACTGGAAGTGGTCAGATCAGATACCTTTTTTGTCATCTTCATCTTGGCTTTTTTCTTGGATGGCTCTGAAACCGTGGGGGACATAAAAGGTTTCGGGGAAGTTTTTGGTTGTACAGTTTTGGGAGACTGATCTCTAGATATGGCCTCTCCAAAGGCAGAAGGTAATAAGCCCTTTAAGATCAGCTTGTTTTTCCATTCTACAAGTGCCCTGGGGTTGAATCCATGGCATATGGAATAAACTTCTTTCAAAAGTAAAGGCCCAAGGCAGTAAACATATAAAATGTGGGTATTGGACATAGGAAGCTTATGACCACACTTAACGCACATTTTGAATATAGTGATGCCTTTTTCTGACAATGAAATATCACTTTCAAAAAAACAAATAAATAGATTTTTTTTTTTTGGAAATAGTAAAAAGCAATAAGAAAGGTGCCAGCAATGGTAGCAATAGACAACACTAGGTGTAGAAAGACAGAAAATTACTAGCAATAATAATTTAGAAGTACACAGTGCACGGAAAAGGAAAGATAAAATTAACTTTACCAGAAAGGCTCATCCAGACTCTGCTACACTTTGCTGTGAAGGAAAGGTTAGTTTGCTGTTATTTTTTGTATTTCTGTATTGCCTTTCTATATTTTGAATACTGTAGTTTGTTTTCTTTACCTTGTGTTTTGCTTGCATTCTGTTTTAACAGCATATTAAAACTTCAAAAGAGACCACAGCTCTCTCTGTTCTGAGTCAGGCAGAATTTTTTTCCCTCCCTTCCACCCATTTAAGTTGTCTTGTTAAATACCACTGTCTTTCTAGTTGCCCGCCTCTTATGTTAATCTGACCATATATCTCATTTCTCTCTACTTTCACTGGCTTATGTGAGTAATCACAAAACCATCACTTTTGAAATCCCACCCCTTCAATTATTTAAATTTATTGGCCATCCTACAGTATTTCATAGTACCAAAATACAAAAGTAACCACCCCTTTCAGTCCATCTTGCTGTTTTAAAAATAGTAACTCTCCACTAAACCTTAACTTTTTAAACAGGTAAAACTCAAGTTACCTACTTTCATATCTAACTTCTCTAGTGCACACTGCAGAGTGCATTCTTTTCAATCTTACCTTTAAGCATCCCTGTTACTAGCACTTTCTCTAATACCTAAAAAGATCATCTCTACTTGACTCCAAGTAGACTTTTCTCTATCTGTTAAACCTAGCACTTGCTCCTACAGTACTTATTACCTTGATACGGCACTCTTATAGATAGCACCCCAAAAAGGCAAACCCCCATTTCTTGGTCACCCACGTCCCCGGAATCTCTTTTAAAGTTTTTTTGTCTAGTCCTTCTAGCATGTCGAGGGATCAGTTGCTAGTGTCCTCTCCTGCTCAGCTGGTGAACCTGGGAATATTGAGGCAATGTTACAATTGCCTCATGTACACAGACAATTCTCTCCTCCTCCCACAAAACACAAATACATGCGAGGATGCAACTATACGGCCAAACTGGAGGCTGAGCTCTCTCAACATAGGACTGGCAAGACCAGTCAGGAGGAGAAGGTTACCACACACACTATAGACCCAGTCTCACATAGTACCATCACAACCTCAAATCATACACATAAACACACAAAGACATACTCGGCTCTGATCAAAAATCTACCAAAACAGCAGAGGCCACCAAAGCAGACACCCAAACAACCACCACCTCAGAACACAACACCTGCAACACATAGACCTCACAGTCAGAGTGTCAAACAGTCACAGCCCTTAAGGCCAAACACAATGCCAGACACACTAGTCATTGGTGACTCCATAGTCAGACACACTGACGTCCCGCTCACCAGACTGAGTAAGGAGAAGGTCACAGTAAGCTGCCTGTCTGGCGCTAGAATCCGCCACATAACGCAAGCACTCAGGTCTCTCAACAGCAGGTACAAATACGACTCAGTCATTGTCCACGCTGGTGTAAACGACCTGAGACGTACCTCCTTGGACTACATGAAAAGAGACATTGAGGAGCTCTCTGATTATGTAGCCCAGGCAGGTATGACCCTGACCTTGAGCAGTATCCTACCTTCACCAAGAATGATGCCACAATACAGAGATAAGATGATCAGCTTTAACAATTGGCTTAAACTCTGGTGTCATTCAAAGGGGATCCAATGTCTGTCTGCCTGGGATGACATGCTGGACAAGCCACGCTGCTTCAAGGGACGGCTTGCACCTGTCACCCTGGGATTCCGGATATTGGCAAAGGCTCTTGCCACCCCATAGTGCCTTTTTAGGCAAGGCTCAAATTCTAAACCTACCACCCTAGAACACAAAAAGGAAAAACTAAGGGTAATGCTGCTCAATGCCAGAAGTCTAAATCTCAAAATGCACGCACTCGAGACCCTTCTCAGTATGGAGAACATCGATGTCTGTGCAGTGACAGAAACCTGGTTCAAGGCTCCTGAGAGCACCCCAGCACTATCAGGTTTTACCTCTTATCATGCGTTCCGCCCCAAAATCCGGACAATACCAAGAAAGGAGGGGGTATCCATATTCATCAAGGACACCCACACCTCAAGACTGGTGGCAACGCACGATGCATCGGAGACCATCCAGGTGCAATTAACCATAGGCAAGACTGCTCTGCAAATTGTAGCATGTTACAGGCCACCCTCACAAACTCAGGAACCTCACATGGCCTTCCTGAAAACACTAGAGGGATAAATGTATCACCAAACACCATCATACTAGGTGACTTCAATTACCCTAATATAGACTGGGAACACTACTCAAGCCCAAACACCCTAGCCCAAAAGTTCCTGGAATTCATAAACTCAAATGCCATGGAAAAACTAGTCACCATCCCCACAAGAGGAGAAAACATACTTGATCTCATCATCACGAACATGGGAGCACAATGTTCAACACCAGAAGTATACCCCTCACTGGTGAGATCAGATCACAAACTAATCTCGCTGGAGGTCCTCATCCCACCCCCACCTGAAATAAAAAAGACCACAGTAAAGAACTTCTCGAAAGCCGACTTCGCACTTCTAAAGACTAGTGTGGTCTCCTTTAAGGCCCCCGAGCCGGCGGAAAACAGTACTCAAGCCGCTGAATCACTTACAAATGCCTTCTACCAGCACCTGCAGGACTGCATGGATAAGGCAATCCCAAGCAAAACAAAGACTCTTTGTACCAAAGGCAAGTGTCCAGTCTGGTGGACCCCAGCCATAAACAAACTCTACAACAAAAGGAGGAAGCTACTACAAGATAGAGCAAAATCCTTAAAAGGTAAGACACCCTTGATCACTATAAGTAAAAACCTAAGAGCTCTCATAAAATCATCCAAAGCAAATTTTGAGAGAAAAATAGCTAAAGACTCAAAAGACAATCATAAGGCCTTCTTTAGCTATGTTAGAAACCTGGGAGGAAACTCCCAGATATGCTCAGAACTAGTTCAAAATGATGTGAAGATTACTGATCCTACAGACATTGCCAACATACTGGCTGACAGGTTCAGTGCAAACTTCTCCCCTCCCCCCGCCACAAAAGGAGAGATACCACTACCACGCGATGGCAGCCCCCCAACCATCTCCAACGCACAAGTGAGAACTGCTCTCTCCAAAGCAAAAACACAGCATCCATGGGACCTGATGGTGTCCCCGGCTGTGTGCTCCACGAACTCAACGAGGAATTAAACCCACAGCTAGGACAGCTGTTTAATCATAGTCTTACCTCTGGATACATTCCAGGAGTGGCACACTGCAACTGTGGTCCCACTTCACAAAGGCGGTGCCTCCACCGACCCTGGAAATTACCGCCCATTAGCTTGACAAGCCTTATCTGCAAAGCCATGGAGAGGATCATAATGGACCTCATAAATAAAGACATAGGAATTTGCAGACTTTGGATCCATCCCAGTTTGGCTTTGTCAAAGGCAGATCATGCCTTCTAAACTTGGTTGACTTTTTGAAACAGTCACCAAACCCATTGATGAGGGAAAGGCAGTCCATACAGCCTACCTCGATCTGGCGAAGGCCTTCGATACAATACCCCACTCGGGTATCATTGAAAAACTCATCAGCTTAAATGTTAACCCATACATCACAAGATGGGTTGCAAACTGGCTGAGTGACAGAACCCACAGGGTCAGAGTTGCTGGCGCCATGTCAGACTCAAAGCCTGTCACAAGTGGTGTACCACAGGGCTCAGTCCTGGGCCCACTCTTGTTTGGCATCTACTTTTCCGACGCACAAGCAAACACAGGAGGGTTATGGCTGACAAAGTTTGCAGATGACTGCAAGCTGGGCCATAGTAGAAAACACATCTGACACAGATATCCTTCAGAAGGGTCTCACAGAAACGGATAACTGGTGCCAGAGCCATGGCCTAAAGTTAAATGCCAAAAAATGCATAGTCATACCCTTCGGGAAAAACAAGGTTACCCCTAGCTACCAAATAGGTGGCAATCCACTGAGCACAGAAGAAGTTATCAGGGACCTGGGGACCCAGGTTGATAGTAGTCTGTCATTCGACACCCATGTAGCTAAAGTAGTTAGGAAGACCTTCTACATTGCCCACCTTATCATGAAGGGATTCTCATCTAGATCAAGGGAGGTCATAGTCTCCCTATACTCATCACTCATCAGACCAATGATTGAGTACAATGCCCCATTCGAATGTATCTGACCCGACACTTGCAGCAGCTGGAGAGGCCACAAAAGTTCCTCACCAAAAGGATAAAGGGTCTCAAACATCTGTCCTATGCTGCCCGACTGAAAGAACTCCAGCTCTATTCAGTCGCTACCGCTTGCTCAGAGGTGACCTTTGCCTAACATACAAGGCCATGTCAAACCCAGATTTGATGAATATGCTTCACCTCAAAAATCTAGATCCGTCAGAGCCACAAGGGCGGGAGACTTAAACCTCGACACGGCTATTAATAGGACGTGCTGGAGGGATAGATTCATCACCCAAAGACTCCCTATGCTGTGGAATAAAATCCCGGTATATGTGAGGCAGAGCACCTCGCTGGCCTTGTTCAAGAGAAATCTTGACCAATGGATGGGAGATCGCAGATATACCCCAGGGATTACCTCAGTGTCACTGCTCGACAGAGGCACAGCAAAATAATGGGTATAGTTCCCCATACTAAAGGGGTGGCGTAAGCCACAAAACTATGGGCTAGGCTTGTAAATGCCCTCGGGCAGATAGCCTAGTATGAACCTATGAACCTATGAACCTATGAACTATCATTAACGGGAGAGAAATAATACTAAGAAGGTAAGTGTTATGAGAAATATTAGGAAACAGAGAGGGTTTTATAAGATAACAATAACCACTTATCTCAAAAGCTTGAGAGGTACGGTAAACCACTTCCTTCGCTGAAAATGGCAAATGAGATCTGAGGTAACTTAGGGTTGGTGGATTACGGGGCAAGGGAGAAGCTTGAGAGTTTTTGGTTGCCACAAGCTTTAACAATGGCTGACTTGGATCCAAGGGATCAGATCCAAACCCATCAGCTGAGGACAGAATGAAAGCTGACAACATCAGCTCTACTGGACAGTGCAGTGGTACAGCGGTTAGCACTGTCGCCTCACAGCAAGAGGTTCTCTGATTCAATTCTTGGCAGGAGTGCCTTCTGTCTGGAGTATGCATGTCCTCCATGCATTTGCATAGGTTTCCTCTGGGTACACCGCTTTCTTCCCACATTCCAAACACATGCATCTGGGGCATTTCTCTCTGGGCCTCCACTGAAAAAGGGCTCTGTCCCAGTCAGACTTTCCCATTAAGCAAATGTTAGATACATAAATAAATAACAAAACTGTTAAATGTGCATCTCTCCTTCCCAGGCCTTCACTGAAAAAGGGTTTTAACCCAGTCAGACTTTCCTAATAAACAAGGATAAATAAATAATAATATTTGTTGTTCTTTGTTGCAGCTCCGTAGAATTATACATTCAAATATACTCACAAAAGGTAACCAAAAATGATTTGTTATAACACAATTATACTTTACCCTTGGGGCCTGAACTCACCATCTCACTGTTTTGATAGACTGAGGATGTAGATACCGGCTTTCTATTAACTCATTTACATATGTGTTTTAATGGTCCCGTCTTCATTTTTTTCATTTATGTTTTGTTATATTTTCCAATTTGAATGGCAACATGCTGTCAAAGAATATAAGTTATATTTTTGCTTTATTTATTTATTGCATTTTTTTACCAGGAAAGTCAAACTGGAAGAAAAAAGCATTTCAGTATAGGCCCAGGGGAAAAGCTCCAAAAGAACAGTAATAATTAAAAAAAAATTAAATACAATAGTAATAAAAAAATACATAAATACAATAGTACAATGAAACAGAAAAATATGTCCATCACTGAGATACTGTACACATTATACAACTGTCACTGTAGCACAAACGCACACAGTGCACATAATACAAGAAAGAACATTAACGACTGAGTAGAAGGATAGCTGCCGTGAATGCCTCATTTTAGCCATTTGCTTTTCCATGGGATTTCCTAAAGGATGTATTAGACCATTGGTACTAGAAATGGGTAACATTAGCAATTTACTTTTCTAAAGCATAGTCAGTGTATTCTTGATACCTGTATTAAGGAGTTCTACAAACTGAGTGCAATCAAGGATCTGAGAATTGAGAGACCATGTTATTTGTAGCAAAACAAAAAAGGGGGGTCTTCTTAGTATAAGACTAATTCAGGATGTTGTTGTTGTTAAGGGATAGGCTTGCTGAATAGATATTCTTACACTTTTAAAATTTTGGTGGTCTGTAGGCATAATTTTAGTAGTATTCTTTTTGCCAGGATCTAATCCATACATGTTTTATTTAACAATATAAAGAAGCTGGTACCTGGTCTTTCCATTAGCTGGCTAGGAAAAATTAACTACAGTGTCTTAACATTAACAGTTGCTCTAGCTACTTTGATTACTTCATTTGTTTTTCCTTTCATGTATGCACAGTTATCTGAAAACATGTACAACTGACTGTTCTATAAATATTATTGCATTTATTATTATTTTTATTTGTAACTGTTCATCTTGATTCTTTTTTAAGAAACTGTACAATGAATTTACGTGCTTCGTTTATGAGTCAGATGACTGTCACTGTTAAAGTGACACTTCAAACCCATGTGCAAAAATGGAAAAAGGGGTTGTGGATGGATGGATTTGTAAAGACTCTCTCCATAGGTTTCTGCTTGCACCACAAACACTTTCATTTTGTATTTACACATTTCAAAGATTATTATACTTAGCAGTTCAGTTTTTAAGGTCGCGCTCTGTGTTTCTGGTTATAATATCTGCTTATGTTTTTATTTATTTATTAATAATGTATCAACTGATTTACAAATAAATCCCTACATAATCAGATGGATTTCTAACTGGTTATCCAATCGACTTCAGGTGGTTAAGATTCATGGTATTATGTCAGATTCGGTATTTTATTTGGTGTCCTGCAGGGATCTGTTTTAGGTCCATTTTTAACTAATTTAGTTTTTAGCACCATCCCAGTTAGTACATATAGTTGGATTAGCAAATACAATGATGACTGCAGAGCTGGTTTCTTTGCAAATTGTGATGATGACAATAATGATTTGGAGATGATTACCTCTTAATACGTCTGAAACTGTTTGATGGGGACCAAAGGCTGTTTTTTCAGTTCAGCAGATCCACAATTAGAAAACCAATTTCTCTTTTACCTTTTTTTATATGTTCATATATAAGTACTAGGCAATTAGTCTGCAAACCATTTGAAGCCTATCCAACAAATCTTATTCAAAATTTCCCTATAGCCTCAAGGAGGGCAAGACAAGTTAGACCTGGACATATTTTGAGGATGTCCATCCAGTTATCTTGGTTTACCCTGAATGTGGCAAGAGTGCTACTCTGCTTGACATATAGTAGCTGCTTGTTCCAGAGGTGAGGGCTATATTGAGATAGGACTATCACAAAATGTCTTATTTATCTGCTAATAAAGATTTAGTTCCTTTAACTGAGTATCTGATGTACCTTTAGTTTTACAAAAGAATTGATCAAATAGGGTTGGATCTTTTATGGCACAAAAGGCTAAACATAGATCTCCACAGAGTAGTCTATAAGAGATTGAGTATTATCAGAGGTTAATAATTATAAGGCTTTGGGTATTATGATTTTATCAAAATTTTCATTTGAAAATGATGTTGAAAGTACTTGTAAAATTGCATTAAGAAAGTTAGGTTTTATTTTTAAAAATATTACTGCCAGAGATTAAGACTGTTTAATTGCTCTGTATAAGGCCCATTATATAATACAACAGTATCTTCTGTTTGTATAATGTGGGTCAACTTAATTGTCTAGAAAAGGTACAAATAAGATTTACAAAACAGATTCTTAAAGTAAAAATATGGAATATATAGAGAGAAATCATATTTTGAAATTATATTCTATCCACTTCAGATATATACGTGGTAGACTGTTACTTGCTTATAGGATATTTTATGATCACTCACTTCAGATCTATTCGATATGAATGGATAAAAACTGATCTAGGAAAACTTATAAACATAAAATTTGAAAATCTGTGTTCTTTTTACTTTGACAAACTTTAGTATTTTTGTAGAATAAGATCCCTTATAATGTTAAACTGTGTAAACATAATATCGACTCATTTAAAATCTCATTAGATGTGTGATTTGGTTATAGAATTTATGACTGTTATTCAGGAAAAAAAGTGTTCCTGGCCATTTTTGACTGCACACTTAAAATACTTGTGACCTTATGAGATAGGGATTCCTTACAACTTTTCATTATATCCTTTTGTTATACAGTTTATTAAATATGGGCATTCTATCACAGAGGATTATTTCTGAATATATCATAATATTTAGGGTGGACAGGTATTGAGTACTATCCAGCTGTTTATATGCAGGTAAATATGAGGGGTGAATGCAGCAATCCTGTCACAGATGGGGCCACTTCTGGAGAGAATTCTGTTAGGCCTTTTACAAGCTGAAGTAGGTTTGTCCTGAAAAAGTCCATAAAGACAGTTTTGTTTGATAGTGAGGTGGTACTTATGACTGATTTGTGGTCAGATCTAACAAGCAATGAGATGAGGGGTACCAAAAAAGGCAAGATCTAGGTGGATAAAGACCAGATCAGGGATAGATCAGACTTTACTAGACAGTTTCACAATTTTTTCTGGTGCATTGATATTAAAGTCTAGGAGATGCTGAGCATATCCATTTTTGGGTACCTATTACTTGATCGACAAGTCAAAACAGCGACACTCACATGTTCGACTCCACATCATCGACACTTCATAACATCGACGTTTCAGGTAAGCGATCTTCCCCCTCACAGGACCCATGGTAGCACTCGTTTCACTATTAAGAAGGTAAGGACAATGCTGTCAGGGTACATTTTGAAGAATGACGTAAACCTTACGCGTTAAAAGACAGAAACGAGTGCTACCATGGGTCCTGTGAGGGGGAAGATCGCTTACCTGAAACGTCAATGTTATGAAGTGTCGATGATGTGGAGTCGAACATGTGAGTGTCGCTGTTTGGACTTGTCGATCAAGTAATAGGTACCCCCATTTTTAGGGGTGTTAAGTGTACCAGTCAATGTTTGGGTAAATGAAGTCCCCTAGCAAGAAGGCATTTGGTTTGATGCTCTTTGGGGACACTGATGGGGGACTGTATCTTGCAGTGAAGTAACCAATGGATTTGTAAAAGATGATTTGGATCTCCAGGAGCTCCATGTTAGTGTTGTGGGCAATTTGATGTAAAATGATGGTTACCTGGAGGCCTGAAGTTATGATAGGCACTAAATTCTAGTATAATTAGAGAATACTGCACTGAAACCAAGTCACTAACTACACAAATATGGATGTGTTCAAGTTGATGGAGAGACTCAATTAATAGCATATTTTGATTTAGACTCCTAGTGCTGAGTTGTGCCACTGTAATGCTGTCCGAATTTCAATTTGAGCTTCCCATGCTGGTATGTCCAGTAAGGGGATGTTGCCTAAAAAAAGGCAGTGTGAGGGCATCAAAGGCTTCAGCATGTATATGAAAGCTTGGATGTGAGAGGTGTAAGCCATTCTTGACCAACTAGGAAGTCTTACCTTCAAATCTCCTTTCAGGCTGACACATGCAGGATATCATTACAATGACACCAACTACTCTGCCAGTCGTTACTGCCAATTGCTCAATCTTGGTATATAAGCATCATTCTTGGTGAAAACATGATACTACAACATAAAAGGGTCTTTCCTCCCTCTAACACATGCATAGTGAACTGCATGACATCTCTCTGCATCTCCCACTGGGTACAGCACCTTGGGTCTTTCACTCCCACATGGGCGACTGGGTCATAGTCATATCTGGTTTAAGGGACCTTAGGGCCCTTCTGATACCATGGATGCTAGATCCAAACATGCAACTTACACTCACCTTGTCCTTTTACATTCTCATCAGTGCGGAGTATGTATGCCTAACTATAGAGTCACCTATGAGTGAAATATTACCATGCATGAAAGGGGATACAGTGAGCCTTGTGGGCTTATGCCCGCTTTCCTGGTGACGCTCGAGCAAGCTATATGGATGTCTGAGTGGAGAGGGAGTAGCTGCTGATTTCTGTAGTAGACCATGGGATTTTTTAATACGTGTTCAAACATTATCATGCATAGAAGGAGATACAGTGATCCTCGTGGGCTTATGCCTGCTTTCCTGGTGATTCTTGAGAAAGGTATATGGATGTCTGAGTGGAGAGGGAGTAACTGATGATTTGTGTAGTAGACCATGGGATTTTTTAATATGTGTTCTAGGAGACTTTCCTTACATCATCGGCATAAGTTGTAGACCTACTTGTGTATTTTAACTGATGTGGTGTTGTAGATGTATGATACTTACCAAAAGCTGTCTGATGAGAGAGGTTTGCCTCCATGTTTCTTAAGTAATTTAAAAAATCCCTTATACATTTTGTTATCATTTAGTAGAAGCATTGAGCAGTCATTATGTATATGGCAGGTTCTACACTGCTGTAAAATACCTAATGAAATCAGACTAGTCACAAATGGGGTGAGAGCAGACTGTCAGCCAGTTTTGCTAAAGGGTGGACGATTAGGGCTGGCAACACTACTCAGGAGTTGGTAAGAAACTACTACAACAGATCCTGAATATTTATAAAGTACTTAGGGCAGTCATTTTTAAGTTACATTAGGGGGTAGCTAATCTAGCAGTAGTTAGTGAAAAGACAGAATTAGGTTACATTGTACAAAGTAATGACAATTTCACACAACTACTTTGCAGACTTGCATCTTCTAGTATTATACAGGTCACTTGCACACACTGTAGTACAGCTGCTAGGTACTGAATATTATAGCTTTAGTTTACATCACAGAATGAACACTAAACACTAACACTGAACTGCTAGTACAAAGAGCTAAATAATCTGGTCAGAGAAGCTAGGCACTGAACACAATAGCTAGGGTAATTTATACAGAATGATTACCAGTCATACCTCTGAACTGTCCAGATTTTTGCAGTGTGTCCAGATTTTTGCCTCAAAATTTCAGTCTGTTCCTCATAAAATTTTTGGTTTTCTGTCAAATCACTGGAATAATCTGAAGAATGAAATCAGTAAATAATGTCATACATTTGAGTTTCTGCCTTCATATCCTTTAGAAAAATAAATTTTAATACATACCCTTTTATTCTAGCAACTTTCTTAGTTCATAAGAGCAATATTTAAAATCTCTCTATATTTGTGGGCCTTTGTACACCCATTATGTCAGGCTTTTCCAGAGCTCTTGGGCTAAGAGGGTGAGAGGCATGTTATCAATCCTTATAAAAAAAACTGCTAACTTTATACAACCAGTTTGTAGAGCCAGGTGTTTGCATACCTCAGAATACTTGAGAGCACCACAGATCACTGACTGGGCATTGACCACAGTTTCTATGTGCCATAAAAACAGATCAGTTATTAACCAGTGACACTTTTATGGACAGTAGTGCACCCACCTAATCTACTTAAAGCCAGCAGTCACTAAAACAATACAATCAACTAAACTACAACGCACTGGGCAAAAGACACAATAGCTATCTATGTCCTCTAAAGGTAGAGCAGTCACTAAGCACTAACAAGGAAGAGGACAACAGTACAACTAACAGAGCAGTTTCTAAGCATTGATCTCTAAACAATGCAATAAACTAAAAGTGCACTGTACACTAGAAGAATTACAGCAACATTTCAATTTAACCCAGTGTTTAGCTGCATGCATAATAATAGTAGAAGAAATGCAATGCACTGCACACTGCAAAAAGTATGAGAGGAATTAAACAAGGTTTGCAAAGAATGATAAATAGTGGTAAGATGCCTGCTGTTGTACTACAGGGTCTATGCTTCTTGATCGAAATTTCACCATCTCGAACAAGAAACATCGAGACCCATTAAAGCGAAAGTGTACTACATCGAAAGTACACTTTTGCAAAAGCCGGTTCTCTGAACCGGAAAAAACAAAACAAAAAGAAACCCTATTTTAAACAGTATTTTGCAGAGGGGCAAGCATCCCTGCACCCCCCACACCCCTCCCTACTTAAATATACTAACTCCGAGATTGCACTACAGTGGAGAAAAGGATATATTTTCTTATCCCCACTGTAATGTGCTTCGGAGAACCGGCTTTAACGAAGCTGCACTTTTGATTTAGTGCACTTTCGCTTAAATGGGTTCGATCTTCTGGTTGTCGAGAAAGTTTGTTTTCGACAATCAGTAGTAGACACCGTACTATCAGTAGTAGACATCGTACTACAAGTGGTGGTCTCACTGTAGCTACACACAGTTAGGAATTGATGTCCCTTTGCTCCTTCTCTCACCAGCAGTAGAACAGTGGGTCACAACCTGGTTCCTGAGAAGTGGGTTGCGGGGTCTCTGTGGATCACCAGGCTTTTCCCATATGTTGCAGAGATCTACAGACTTACTGTAGCTTTCTCAGTCTAAATGTCATTGGTAGTACATAGAACAGGACAGCAATACAGCATACCAAGCTGTCCAAAACTTAATCTGAAAAGGTTTCCTGCAAAACAGCAACCATACCTATCAAGGAATCCCCATGCATACTGCCCAGTCTTGACAGTCTAATATCAATGTCCCTCTCTTCCTTCTCTGATCATGAGCAAAACAGCAGCGCTAATCCCAAGCTAGTTCTTAAGAATTAGTTATCAGGTTTTCCAGTTATTTGTGATCTCTAGGAAATACTATCCCTCTGTTCTTTCTCTCAGCAAAAGCAAAACAGAAGCACTGACTTCAGGCTGGTTCCCCAGAAGTGGTTTTTAGGCTCCCCAGTGGTCTACAGTCTTGTGATGGATGTTGCAGAGTTTAAAAATCAGCTGGAAAAAGGAATTATACCGCATTAAGTGAGTGGAAAGACATGAAATTATCTCAAGCTTTTAACAGTCTAAGGTGAGGGTCTTCCCAATTTGATGTTCTATTGTTCACTAATATGATCTGATGATATGGAAGTGGGAGAAGCTTCCAAAGTCAAAGGCCAATGGGTTTAAATGCACAACAGGGACAGGGTGGTGGGTGAATCAGAAAAATCCAAACCTGTCACAAAATAGTAGAGTCATAGCATACTGGCAGCTGCCAAAGATATTGGCAGCTCCCAAAATTAAAATATCAATATTTGTTTGCAGTGGTTTAGTACTAGCTACTTCATCTCTGAGGTCAGACATCATTAATTTTGTTTTTCTTACTAATTATGAGGTTAGAATCCCGCAACCATTTAAGTGGGTTGTCAGTGAAATGTAAGATAAGGGATGATTCATTACTGACATTACATATGCTTGCAGAGACATCATCTGTGTATTATAGAAGTTTTAGTCCTTATGTATGGTGGCAAATTTCATTTATGAAAATTATGTTGTACAAGACTGTTTAGGATTGATCATTGGGGTACTGTTACCAATTTACTGATTGTACCCTGACATGAGTAGCTTCTAATCATTTTAAATTAGAATTATGCAACCAAAATCTTCACGTTGGTAGATCAGAATGTTGTGATTAAAATCATGAAAGGTTTTAGTGAAATGAAGGAAGAACACACTAGTGGTATTACCTTCCTCATAATTCCTGTGGTCATATGACCAAACTGACTTTACAAAAGCAGTCGAAGTGCTGTGGCCTGGGTAGAAGCCATATTGTATACTGTAGAGCTTATGCAGAGTTAAGAATTCTTTGAACTGAACCAAGACTTTGGGAGCAAATAACTAGAGTGGGAAAGGTAACAGAGTCGGATGAAGCCAAGATAACATTAGGACTGCAGGCTAGACACAGCTTTCCCTACCAGGCACTGATATCAGTGTACAGGCAAATAGGAAGGAATAGGGGACTCAAGTTAAAGACCGTTTCTGGTAGGATTTTTAGTTGAATGTTGAACAGAAGCTGCTGTTAAAAAAAAAACAAGTTACGTCTTACTATAACATTCCATCTGTGTTGTTCATCTTTCATTCATCACTGATGGGATTGGTTCTGAGCCCTCGGAACTGAGTTGGCCTTTTTACCAAGCTCGTGCCAGCCAAAAAAACTCTCAAGCCACATCTCTACCTAGAATGCCCTTCTCCCTGTTACCTCAGATTGAGTTTGCTAGAGAAACAAAGTAAAGCCGAGGCCACCTCTGAGCAAATACCCTAGGGCACCACTTAGACCCAAAGCATCTCCCAGGAGCCTTTGGTGGGGGAAGGAGGGTGGGAAGTGATGAATGAAAGAAGATGAACAACACAGATGGAACGTTATGGTAAGACAGAACTTCTTTATCTGATGTCGTTAATCTTCTTTCCATTCATCACTGATGGGACAGAATCCCAAGCTACCCTGAGGTCCATGGGTGGGCCTTATGGAAGAACATTCCTGAGTACCATTGAGCTAAAGGCAGCTCTCCTTTTGGAGACCAGGTCCAATTTGTAATGATTGATGAAGATATGAGGCTTAGCCAAAGTAGCTTCTGCACAGATGTCATCCATGGAAGCCCTGGAATGGAAAGCTACAGATGCTGCCATAGATCTAGTGGAGTGAGCTTTAACTTTTGGCATAGGTTCGTTATTGAGGGAAGAGGTGAAACATATGCAGTCCCTTAGCCATTTCGATAATGTAACTTTGGAAACAGCATCTCCCATTCTGGGCCCAGAAAAATAGATGAAAAGTTGTTCAGATTTACGGATAGGTTTGGTCCTGTCTAGGTAAAACCTCAGTTGTCTATGTACATCCAAGGAGTGAAGGCAGTACTCTCCTCTACTGGCAAAATTTGTGGAGAACACTGGTAGGTCAATGGTCTGGTTTATGGAATATTCAGAAACAACTTTGGGAAGGAAAGATGGATTTGTCTGAAGTGATACTCTGTCTTTACAGAATACCAGATAGGGCCTTTTGATGAACAATTCCTGCAGCTCCAAGACTCTTCTGGCAGACGTGATGGCTACCAAGAACAAAGATTTCCAAGACAAAAACTTTAGGTCAGACCGCAGCAGGTTCAAAAGGTTTTTGAGTCAAAGACTGGAGAACTAAAGTGAGGTTCCATGGTCCACAGGTTGTCTGACAGGAGGCCTGATATGAGAGGTCCCCTTAAGAAAGGTCTTGCATAGACATAATGAAATAAGGGGGATGCCATATATACCATTGTGTAAATTAGAAACTGCCACCAGGTGTACCCATACAGTAGAGGCAGAGGCCTCATTATCAAAAAACTTAGCCAAGTATTGAAGTACTGCAGTTACTGGAGCCGAATATAGGTCTAGCATGTTATCCTTGGACCAGATGGAGAACCTTTTCCATTTATCCTGATACAGTCTCCTGATGGATGATTTAAGAGAGGCCAGAATAATGTCTCAAACAGGTGAGGGGAGATTAGCTTGCCTGGCAACTAATGCAAGTGGAGAAACCAAGCTGTCAGCTTGAGACTGGACATATTTGGGTAGCTCAACCCATGGAGGTGAGTAATCAGATCTGGAAGAGGGTCCAGAATCCATGGCGGGTATACCAGTTGAGGCCGAAGGAAGGAGAACAAAACTTGTCGAGGCCAGAACGGAGCTATAACGATCACCTTGCATCGCAACTGAAGAGCTTTCTTTACAAATTGTGGAATTAGGGGAATGGGAAGATAAGTGCAAAGAAGTCACGTGGGCCAATCATGGATTAGAGCATCCATCGGGGACTCCTCCTCCAGGGGAAGTAGGATGAAATAGCTGCTGCACTTGTTGTTCAATGGGGAGGCAAAAAGGTTGCAGCAATGTTGGCCCCAGTAGCTGAAAATTTCTGTCGCCACCTTGGGATTGAGGAACCACTCATGAGGCAGGAGGATGCATCTGCTCAGTTTGTTGTGATAAAGTTGGAGCTCCCCGGGATATGCATTGCTATCAGAAAGCAGTTGGAAGCTATCGTCCATTGCCAAATTCTCATGGCTTCTCGACACAGGGAGTAGGACTTAGTTCTTCCTGGCTTGTTGATATACCAGACCATTGACATATTGTCTGACTGAATTGCAACTGTCCTGGAAGGGAGGGCCAAATGAAAGGCCTACAACGCTAACAGCACAGCTCTCAGTTTCAGAACACTGATTTGCAGGTGGGCCTCTGAAGTGGACCATGTGCCTTGGACAGTCTTTCCCTGGAAATGGCCCCCCACCCGATCAGTGAAGCATCCGTGGTCACAATGGCTCTGAGCTTAGGGGATTAAAATGGGCGACTAAGTTCTACGTCTGGCCTCATCCACAAAAGAAGGTCTTGTTTGCAGGAGTTGGTTATTCTAATCTGATAACAGAGGGGTGATAGTTTGGGAACCATTGACAAAGGAGCCATTGCAGGATCTGCATATGCAGCTTTGCTTGAGGCACTATTGGAATTGAAGCTGCCATAGAGCCTAGGGCTTGAAGGAGTTCTCTTGCTGAAACTTTTGTTTGACAGAGTGTCAGTCTGAGTTGGAGCCTCAGTTGGTGAAGTCTGTGATTTGGGAGTAATACTAGACAGGACTGGGTGTTGAACACTGCTCCAATGAATTCTATTTGTTGCGTAGGACTGAGATTTGATTTCTCCCAATGTATCGTGATTCCCAACAATTTTGCCAGAGAGACAGTACAATGCAGGGCTGTTACCAGAAGATGCTTGGTGGGGTCAATGAGGAGCCAGTTGTCCAAATATGGAAACACCCAGAATCCTTACAGTTTCAAGTGAGCTGTAACCACTGCCATGCATTTCATGAACACTCTTGGGACTGTAGAGAGACCGAACAGCAGGGCTCGAAATTGATTATGAC
Organism: Protopterus annectens; assembly: GCF_019279795.1. Taxonomy (NCBI): domain Eukaryota; kingdom Metazoa; phylum Chordata; order Ceratodontiformes; family Protopteridae; genus Protopterus; species Protopterus annectens. The sequence continues at coordinate 1,307,932,563 of NC_056735.1, read as the reverse complement.
TGGTCCCTAGCTGGAAAAGAAGCAGATTTCTGGAGCATTTGTCCATTCTGATGTGGTAATATGCATCTTGGAGGTCTACCGAGCATATCCAATCACCTTCCCTTAAAAGGGGAGAATGGACTGAACCGTGTCCATCCGGAATTTGGTTTGGGTGACAGACTTGTTTAAGCCACTGAGATTCAAAATGGGTCTCCAGTCCCCTGTCTTTTTTGGCACCAAAAAGAATCTCGAGTAAGATCCGGATCGGCTCTGGTCTGGTGGGACTGGTTGGATGACTCTTTTTGAGATAGCTTTATGATCTCTGAAGCTGCTTCTTCCCTTTGACTGGGTGGAACGTTGGGAAGTTTTCTTGCAAAATTTGGCTTACAAGAAAGGGGAATGGTGTAACCTCTGGTGATGATACTCTGCACCCAATGATTGGTGGTGATAAGACTGCCAGGCAGCTTGGTGCAGACAGAATCCACTCCTGACTGCTTCCACAGGTAAGCAATCGGGCTGCTCCTCAGAAGCGCTTATAAGGCTGTCCAGAGAAAGAGAACCTTGAGCCTTGATTATGAGGACACCCTCTGCCTCTATAGGGGTGTCTTCTGGAATTGTTCCCCCCACTGCCTCTGGGGGTATCATCACCACGTGTGGCACGGAAAGGACCCTGAGATTTCTTATGCCACATTTTTCCACTCCTCTGACTCCTGGAGAAGGTATGTTGAGGGGTGGAAAACCATAGGCCTATGGCAGACAGGGTCTTTCTATCTTGCTTGCACCTGGTGAGTGTATCCTTCACTTTGGAGCCAAAAAGGGACTAAGTTTGATAGGAACATTCAGAAAGGAAGACTTGAAGGGATCCGTGAGGTCACAAATGTGCACCCAGGCATGACGCCTCATAACAATGCCCGAACCCGCTGCTCTACCCACCCCTTCGGTCGCATGTGACAGCAACCTCATGGATGAGTTGGATACTGATTCCAGGGTTGCAAGCTGCGAGGCCACTTTGTCCCTGACCTCATCAGATAACTGTCTTTTGAGCGTCCCAGAGACTTCGGAGATCAAGTCCCTCTGGAGCCTCACAAAATGTGGCAAATAATTCAGGGACCGTATAGCAAAGGTCCCTGATACAGAAACACACTTCCCCAGTCTGTCTACTGCCCGGGACTCCCTGTTGGGCAGGTGGACAACGGGACTTTCCTTAGCCAAGTCCTTTTTTGTGGCAACCACCATAGCATCAACTGGTAACCCTTTGGACCAATGCGGGTTCTCCTTGGGAGGGGAAAGAATTTTGTCTGGTCTCCGAGGGATCGCCTCAATGGAATCAGGGTTCTTCCAAGTGCACTGCACAACAAGCTGGACGAGCTCATCGGCAGGCGGGGTCACCCAAGAGGTAGAAGGCCAAGCGCAAAAAGCCTGCAGGAACACGGACTCATACAAAGGGTTGGAGGGTTTCCAGTCACCTCTCTGCTTCAACATTTCCAGGATGTCTCCAAAGGAGACATCAGTAGGTGACCATGGGGACCCTTCACCATCATCATAATCCATGTCTTCTGTTAAGAACTCCTCGGGTGAGTCCATGTGCTTCCTCTTGCACGTCTTCTTTTGAGGGGGCTCCTCAGTGGGGGTCTCTGAGGAGGACTTGGAAGAGCGGGGACTGTGAACAGGGGTGTCCTGTGGCTTGTCTACTCGGTGTCTGGGGGGGATGATCTGTGACAGCTGTAGCTCAGGGGGAGAAAACTGGGGTTCCAACATCAAAGGAGTGCTAGAAGCAAGAGCCCGCTCCATCGCGCAGAAGAGAGGCCCGCCTGAAGGTAGATGGGAACCCGTAACCAAGAAAGCAACCTCAGGACTGGGGTCACACCTCACTCTGATGAGCCCACCCCCACAGATGAAGCTTCAAGCAGGATCAGCGCGGAAACGGCTATCTGTGCTGAGGATGGAACCGAGGAGGGAGACGGCTCTGTACCTCGGGCCGACACACATGTCCCCCATCCCCAGAATGAGGAAGACCAGTTCTTTGGGAGCCGAAGACCAAAGGGACCAACTCGGAGCTGGAGTGAGATGCACCATAGGCACTGAGGTGATGGGTTCCAAGAAGGATGTCGGAGCAGAAGGCTTCGGAACTCAGATGGTCAAAGGAGGAGGAGTGTAAGATGGAGTCCGTGGATAAGACAACCCAAGTCCTGCAGGTAGATGGGTCTTAGAAAGAGGGGGGATCCCCTTGGCTAACAACAGCTTGTCTACAAGATGCACCATGTCGTGTTCTGACAGGTTTCTGGTGGATTTAGTGGATACTCCGGACAGGGAGTCAGGATGTTCGATGAAGGAGCTATACGCTTGGCCAGAAACGGATCTACGGAAGTGGAGTATCAGGTTCGTGGTGCAAGGTCTGCCAGCACTAAAGTCTCTAGTTTCGAGACTGGAAGTAAAGGGGTCAAATCCAGTCAGGACAGTACAACGCTCTGTGCCGAAGTGGCACTCAGAGCCAAAATGGTAGGTTCCAAAATGGAAGCTAATGGAGTAGTCAGAGGTGTGCCCTGACCCAAAGTGGCCACAAGTGCTGAAGTCGAAATAGGCGAAGTAAGGTCCATGATCAGTGCCGAAACAGGCACTGGTAATGAAGGCTTCGAGATGGTCAGAGCCAAGGAAGATGGGAGCCATAGAGGCAGATTTATGCTCCAAAGATAACTTAGGGACCTTTGATTTCCCAGGCTTGCTCTGATCACCCGATGGTGAAGAAGGAACAGAGTGGGATCTCTTTTTGTCCTTAATAAGAGGAGTTGAGACCTCCATTGCAGAAATGGCCTCTGAGAAGGAAGACTTGAGTAACCCCTTCAGAATGAGTTCATTTTTGCGCTCATTAAGAGTGCGTTAACTGAAACTCTGACAAATGTCACACAGAGGCTGCAGCAAAAGGTGGGACACTCCCAAACAGTACACACAGTCATCATGAGAATCACTATTAGGTAACTTGCCCTTACATTAAGTACAATGCTTAAAACTTGAAGCACCCCTTCTTATCTGACATCTTGATAGAAAAAAACACCACAGGCCAACTGTATAATCTAACTAGAATAAAGTTAACTCCTTTCAAAAAGTCACAACAATAATAATACACTGGTATGTAGAGAAAAAAGAAGGAAAACACCTGAATAAAAGTCAAAGCTAATAGATTAAACAGGAGAGACTACACCAATAATGGTATTAAGAAATACCACAAGGTAAGGGAGGAAAGGCTGTATCAACAATGATACTTGAAAGTTTACCGATGGTAACAATGGGTAGAGAGGAAAAACAAGGTTAAACAGAAGAAAAGACACTGGAAAAACTAATCGCTTAATAAAATTTGAAGATATCCAAACTTTTTCACACAAATATCAAAAAAGTTCCACTTACCTGAGAGCTCGGCTGAAATGCGGCTTTACGGCTATGCGGCAAATGAGATCTGAGGTAACAGGGAGAGGGGAATTCTGGGTAGAGACTTAAAGCAAGAGTTTTTTTGGCTGGCGCGAGCTTGGTAAAAAGGCCGACTCAGTTCCAAGGGCTCGGAACCGAACCCATCAGTCCCATCAGTGATGAATGAAAAGAAGACTAACAACATCAGATGGATAATTAGTAGGACATATAAAACACTGAATGATAATTTTTTATGAATAAATCAGAGCACATTAGAAAAGACTGGGTAAAGAGAATGGAAGAGCAACTTACAAAAGAGCAATGGGAGGTGGGATATGTATAGTTCCCAATAAAGTCCACAAGATTTAGGATCTTTCCTTGGAAGTGCTTTCATAGGTATTTTTATACCCTAAACAGACTTCAAATAATTTTTCCTCAGGTAGACAGTGAATGTCGGAATGTGGTTTGATGGGGAAGAAACAAGTAACTGGGAAAATATGTTTTGGGAGTGTAATGAGTTGGCATTGGCAGATTTTAAAATTCCTTATGCCTATAGCTAAGGAAATAATCCTTTTGAGCTGTGACATAGGATCTAAACTGCCTAGACATAGTAAGGCCTCATTTAGTTTACTATTGTTAGCTGTTAAAAAAATACTTAACTAGAAAAGAGAAATCAAATCTAAACCAACCGTTATCTGAAGTATTGAATAAAAGGGAGAAAAGACCTGGAAGAGGGATATTTAGAAAAGGGGAAGGAGCAAATTACATAGAAATACATGGAACTTGTGGGAACAATGCATGCAGGATAATGTTCAAGATGAGGGGGAGGAATGAGGTTTAAGGGAAGGCAGGAATTAAGCAATTTATGCAATGTTAGGCTAATGATACAAAGAAAAGATGTGTGATGTATAACATATATAAATGGAAAAAATGCTAAAATGGTTTGTTTTCTTTTCTGTTAATGTATGTTTGCCTCTGTCTTAAGTGATAATTTAATAAAGGTGCTTAAAAATTTCCTTGAGCCAAATATGTATGAGTCAAGTATATGGGGAGAGAAAGAAAGATAGAGAAGAGAGAGACAGACAGAGAGAGAGAGGGCTCAGGATGGAACTTAGTCTCTAATTCTCAACCATTTTTGCTTTTTACCACTCTTTTGCAGAGGTGAGATGATGGTATCTTTGCAAATGTTGAGAACTTTATATTCCAGAAGACCTCTAGTAATACACATTGTTAGCAGGTGAACAGTGGTTTTAAATATATGTTTTAATATAGTCGATGGGAGAGTGCCCATTACAGGGTAGCCATAGCCTTTTAGTTTTCAGAGCAGTTTCTGGTTGTGGTGTATACTGTAAATACTTGAAAAAAAGAATTCAAGTACAAGATGCTGACTTGTTAGTACAAATCTTACTGCTCATAGTGGAGCCAGAGGTTCTGCATTTATCAAAAAAAATGACAAAACTGTCATCGGTGTATTGGCAGTATCCAGGTCTGAGATGGAGTTTAATGTTGCCTATCATTTTACTGATTATGTTGTACAAAGCTTCCTGAACACTTCTTGAAAGCAAGTGCCAACAACTTGAAGTGAGAGATGCAAGTTATTGTAATGTAAAGTAATCATGCATTTCATTTGTCTGGCATGAATTTTCCATCTAGCTTTATCTTATTTTGCATTTGCTATTCCTTAAATTTTCTAAAATATTACTCCATTTATGGCTTTAAAACTCTGCCAATGTTTGTCCTGTGATTCAGTATTGATCAGTGAATAAACATCTGCCAAGGATTAGAAGATGACTTTGCTAACTTTTCTGGAGATCCCACACAATATTAAAAATGAACTCAACTTGGAAGAGATATCAGTAGAAGTGAAATCTCTAAAAGGCAATAAACTACAAGAGCCTAAAACCAAATGGAGAATTCAGCAAAGCAACAACCAATAATCCACACTGGATCTTCACAATGCAGCCTTTATTCACCAAAGTAGAAGCACTTTATTCAGTAAGCGCTTTCGTCTTAATAATGACTTCTTCAGACTGAATAAAAATTCTTCTTACCAACCACACGCACACACACACATATATATATATATATATATATATATATATATATATATAAATATATATACACCTACTTTTCATTAATTAATTATTCAATTAAAAACCTATTTCAACAGTAAAACACATTTTAAAGCAACCATGTTTTAAGAGTAAAACACATTATTTTAAAGCAACCATGTTTTAAAACATTTGTATTCATGACTTCATAGAAGCACATATTATTCATATATAACTGTATTTTAATTTTTTTTTTTATCAAAACATTTAATGTTTAACCTTTTTCTTTTAAGATAAACTTTAAAATTTTCCTTGTCGTTCAGACCAGGGGGACAACTTGCATTTAATTTCAAAATGCAGCAGTATTCTTTCCATTTAATTCTTCTTCTGCTGCCAAGTTGTTTTCAAAATTTATAACTTTATCTACTACCATAAATTTTGGATTTCCACTACATTCAGTGTTTGTATAATGCCTTCCCCATACATTAACATTTTTTTCTAAATTGCATATATATGTTCTTTTATGCAATTCAACGTAATAAGAGGTACATCCTGAACAGATAGACAGATAAACTCTAAGTCTCATCCTACAGACATTTTCATTAACTGCCTGCAGCCTGTTATTTATAAATACTGTAACTGGTCCTTTATAATTCAAACATTTCCAAATTTTCTATTTTCTTTCATTAAATACTTTGTCGCCTCAAAGTAAGACGTTGTCCTGTTCGATTCTCAGCTAGAGCGTCTTCTGTGTGGAGACATGTGTGACTGGGCGTTCCTTCATTGAAGTGTTGTGCATCAGGGCTGGCAACTCGTCACGTAAAAATCTACTGCCAATCATTAGCGGACCGGAGTTCCGCAGTGGCGACCCCTAACCGGGAAAAAGCCGAAAGAAACAACAACAACCTTGTCTTGAAAAATACTTTTAAATATTTACCCTTCTTGTTGACAAAAATGGGACCTTCACCCACTACTTTGTTTATTTCTGAAAAACTACTTATAATTTTCCAATTTTCTTTAAACAAATTTTTAATCTGTCCACCATCAACAGAATATGGTACCACCATCCCTATACCATAATCCTTATGTTTTGTCTTCTTATAACTTTTCTGTAATGTTCCCATATTTTTAACTACATTGGGCAGTTTACTTTCTTTTCTTTTTTGTCCAACATCTTTCAATTTCTCTTCCAGGGTTTTTTCTGGATAACCCCTAACTGCAAATTTATCACATAACAATTTATTCTCTTCAGCATATCTCTTATCACAATCTGTTAAATCACTCACACTTTTTAATTGTCCTAGAACAATATTGTTCTTAACATAATTAGGGTGCATGCTATCATATCTTAAGTAAGCATTATTTTGAACACTTTTTTATAGATTTTCGTGCAAAACTTATTGCACCACTTGTACACCTGTACATCCAAAAAACAAATACTAACTTCATTATACTTCCAACTAAATTTGAAATATTCACATGCATTGTTTATCTCTTCTAAGAAACTTAAAAGATCTGTCAAGCTTCCTCTCCAAATAAAAAAAAGGTCATCAATAAATCGACCATAAAAAATACTTGGTCATAATATTTACTAGTTTTGAAATACAATTTCTTCCACATAGTCATGAAAAGATTGGTGTAGCTCGAGGCCATGGCGGCACCCATAGCTACTCCACTGGTTTGTTGATAAAACCCACCACTGAATTCAAAAAAATTATAAGATGATATTATATCCAAAATTTCCAAAATAACAAGAATCTTTTCATTAGTATAATACTTGGATTCAACTAGCTCCATTCTAACAAAATTTAATCCAATGTCATTAGGTATCACAGTACACAAAGAATTTACATCCATCGCTACTAATAGATCTTCAGCTTTTGCTTCTAATGTTTTGATGCTTTTAATAAAAGAAAAAAGTGTCCCTAATATATGTTTCACCTTTTTTAACTACTTTTGTAATTCTTTGTCTATATATATTGCCATAGCCTCCGTCTTACACTCCTCACTGGCCAAAACTGGTTTAAACGGCAGATTTTCTAATGCCTTATGTACCTTTGGCAGGCCAAATAATTTGCTAATCGTACGACTGTCTTTTATAAAAAAAAAACTTGCTTCTTTAACACTAATTCTACATTCGCACAGCCACTCTTCTATCATAGACTCCATAAAGCTGTACGATTTCTTAATGAAATCTAAACTTACTTTATTATAATAATGTTCATCTTGTAATAATTCCAACATGGCATTTAAATACACAATTTTATCCAACAGCACTATGGCATTACCTTTATCTACCTTCAACAATACAACACTATCATCATTGCTTAAAATATTTAACGCCAAACGTTCCTCATAAGACATGTTGAAATATTTATTGACTGGTTTATCTGACAATAAATCTCTTAAGTTGCTTCTCCATAACATTTTGAAAGGCCTCTAACTCTGGCCTTAATAGGGGGTTAAAACAACTGGGTTTAGAACATGTATTAGACAACACAGTACAATAAACACTTTCATTTTTATCATAAAGGCATTTCAAGTTCAATATATGAACAAAATCCCTTAGATTGTTAAAAGTCTCACAAATATGTGCACTAGTAGCAGGCACAAAAGTCCATCCTCTGCTTAGAACTAAAACATCAAAATGACCCAATAGCCTGTGTGAAATATTAACAATTTTGAAATCACATTTAGAAACAATACCTTTTTGCTCTAATAATTGTTCCTCCTTTTCTTCCACACAGGCCCCAAGGTAACTTGTGCCTATGAACACTTACCTGTGCCTGTGTCTTGGTATACATTTATCCCTTGAAAAGGATGTTGATTTTGAACTGAAGTGGAAGGGATGGAAGAATTGCCAGCTGCTTCTTTCTCTTTTTCTTTTGCTCTCATATCCGTTTGCAAGCTTGGTACACTGCACCTCGCCCTTATCATTCTTTCACACTCTGCTCAGATCTCAGCACATCAGATGCATCAACAGGAACTTGGAACTCTTGTTTCGATGCTTTTTGAGTCACTCTGAGGTTATATGCGCTTGAATTAAAGGTGCATGCAACACCTTGCTCATAATCAGCATGATCCCTTTCATATCTTTTCAATTTTCTTTTCCTGAGAACTTAATTTTCTTTAGTCAGCTTGTCCTGAATAAGACAAATCTTAGTTTCAAAGTTCTCTTTTGTGGAATCTTTTTTAAGCGCAAAGTACTGTTCTTTTATAACCTCATTCAACTCATGTATCTTTTGCTTATTATAGTCAACCAGCATAATGTACTCAATACCAGTCTTTTGATTCAACTGAACCCATTTTTCAATGAGTTCATTAAACAAGTTATTTCCTACTGGCATTTTGTTATTCTCAAGCCTTTCAGCACTCTGCTGGCTGCAATGCTGCTTTCAAAAAACAGCACACCACACAGCAACCTTTTGAGTTTAACCATGTTCTTTTCTAATGTCACAAAACGGTCGGTAAGACTTAAATAGACTTGCCTATTATTTTCTAAACTTCCAGAAGTTCGTACACTGTCCTGAAAAGGGTTCACAGGAGCAGCCAACAACCATTAAGCAACTCATCTCTGTAAGCAGCAAACACAGGTTGCGAACCACAAACTGGTCTCATAAGCTGGTTGGTTGTTATAACTCATCTTTGTATTACTCACATTTCCTTCTTTGTCCAAAACCACAGAACCATTAGGCATATCATGGAGCATGAATCCAGATGGTAAGACCAAAAAACTGCTATCTGGCTGGCTGCTCATAACTCCGATCCCAAAGAAAATAAAACCAAATGGAGAATTCAGCACCAACAAAGCAACAACCAATAATCCACACTGGATCTTTACAATGCAGCCTTATTCACCAAAGTAGCAGCACTTTATTCAGTAAGCACTTTCGTCTTAATAATGACTTCTTCAGACTGAATAAAAATTCTTCTTACCAACCACATATGTATATACACCTAATTTTCATTAATTAATTATTCAATTAAAAAAAACTATTTCAATAGTAAAACACATTATTTTAAAGCAATCATGTTTTAAAAGTAAAATATTATTTTAAAGCAATGTTTTAAAACATTTGTATTCATGACTTCATAGAAGCACATATTATGCATATATAATTGTATTTAAAAAAAAATTATCAAAACATTTAATGTTTCAACCTTTTTCTTTTATGATAAACTTTAAAATTTTCCTTGTCGTTCAGACCAGGGGGACAACTTGCATTTAATTTTAAAATGCAGCAGTATTCTTTCCATTTTAACTCTTCTTCTGCTGCCAAGTTGTTTTCAAAATTTATAACTTTATCTACTACCATAAATTTTGGATTTCCACTACAGTCAGTGTTCGTATAATGCCTTCCCCATGCACTAACATCTTTTTTGTGAATTGCATATATATGTTCTTTTATTCTTTTATGCAATTCCCTAGTTGTCATACCGACATAATAAGAGGTACATCCTGAACAGATAGACAGATAAACCACAAATCTTAACCAACAGACATTTTCATGAACTGCCTGCAGCCTAATGTTATTTATAAATACTGTAGTTGGTCCTTTATAACTACAAGAACCTGTTTTACTTCTAAGTTCTATAAGAAGTTTTCTGATAAACCTAATAACATTTTACTCAAAGTTTTCAATTTTAAACTACATAATTAAATACTAGATTTCTGCTTATATCAGTCAAAAGCAATATGAATATCCAATCTATCTAATAAGCCACTAAATCCTTAAAAATGAAAGACCCATAGCATTAATTAATGTTGATGTTATGCAGTACACCACAGTCTTAGCTAATTATATAAAGCATGCCTTGCTGTTTATATTACCTTTCTGTTCAGAATTTATCAAAACTTGATAAATTAAAGAATCACTACAGACTCTTTGCCACAACAGTGTAACACCATTAATGTTGTATATATTGCTACTTGAATGGAATGTGACTCATTCTACATAGGTAAAACAAATAGAAAACATAAAGAAAGGATTATTGGACATACATAAGATATAAAGAGATTAGTAAAGAGAAATGCTTTAGCAAAGCATACAATACAGATTGATGATACACATCATTTTAAATTTGCAGTTTTACAAGTAGTTAAAACCTGTGATAGAGGTGTGAATTTTGTAAGCAGAACTGAAGCTGTAGAAGTAAAAATGGGTGAATATGTTACGGTCTTAACAGCTACCAGTCACTGTATGAGGTTATTTAAATGATTCTGTTTTTTATTGCAATTTTGAAACCTGATAAAGCATGTTGTGCAAAAGCTGTTGACCTAGTTGTTTTGACATTTATATATTAAATCTGTGAAGTACCTTGAAGTTTTCTCAGCCATTCTTTCTTTTGAGTTTTTGGTATATTACCATTCTGTCTCAGACTTTCAGCATGCTTGAGCTGCCGGTGGTTTTGCCTTATTTCAAAATTAAGAAGTTATGTACTCACCATAACATTCTGTGTTTGTTGTCCATCTTGCCTATATTCTTGCTGGTTGGGTTGGGAGCCATTCTGGGCTCCGACTCGGCCGAATGCTAAAACTCGAGAGCTTCCACTGGCTCAAGGCTAACTCCCTATCCCATGATGCTCTGGGCCAAATCCCCAGATCTTGTTTGCAAGCGAAAGGCAATCACAGAAATTTTTGTAGATATATATAAAAAAATATATATTTATATATAATACCTTATAAGGACAGGAACAGAGGCTCCAAACCTCAGGGGTCCTCAAACTTTTTAAATCAGACTGTTGGGGGGCCAGACTATCGTTTGAAAAAAAAAACGAATTCCCATGCACACTGCACATAACTTATTTGTAGCGCAAAAAACATGAAAGAACCTGTGTTTCCAGGTACTGAATGGCAGAGGCAATGCTGCTGGCCTGTGTTTCTGGGTACTGGATAGCTAGCAAATGATGCTGCTGGCCTGTGTTTCTGATTAATGAATAGCAGATGATGCTGCTGGCCTGTGTTTCTGATTACTGAATAGTAGCTGATGCTGCTGGCCTGTGTTTCTGATTACTGAATAGCAGATGATGATGCTGGCCTGTGTTTCTGGGTACTGAATGGCAGGTGATGCTACTGCTAGTTTGAAAAAACTTAAAACAAAAACACAAAGCTCAAAGAACTTCTTCAGCCAAAATAGCTCCAAGCATATTTCAATGGGAAGTGTGGGCCTGTTTTTGGCTGATGAGATAGTTAAAGTCTGGTTCCATGTTTGTCACTGCCAGTCGTAACAAGTGATGCAAGTGTGCATCAGTTAGTCTTGATCTGGTTGGAGATTTCAGATGTTTCATTAGGGAAAAAGTCTGTTCACAGACATAGGTGCTGCCAAAGATGGTTGGCATTTTGAGTGTATGTTTCCTGATATTAAGATAGGTCTCAGAGGGGAGAGATGCATAGAAATTAGTAAGGCTGCTTAACTTGAGTGCGTCTTTCAAAGAGTCACAACTCTGTAGTTCGGCCAGTTTCATTTGGTAAATCGGATCAACAATTTAAATGTCAACAGAAAATGGGTTCCGGAAAAGCTGTATGTCCTGCTCATGGAGATGAAACTCTTTAAATCTCCTTTAAAACTCCCTTTGCAACATTTCCAGTGAATCCACATGTTTTGTTTGGGAATGCAACTGCTGGTTTTTCAGCCAACAGCGTTTGAGTAGTGGGGAGATGGCAGAAGTTTTCCTCTTTCACTTGTTTAATGATGAGGTCCAATTTTACTTCAAATGCTTTCACATGTGAATGCATATCACAGATGAGCTTCCCCTTTCCTTGACGTTGCACAATGAAACTGCTGATTAGCTCTGTTACATCTGTCAGAAAGGCAAGGTTCCATTTCCATTCTGCATCTTTAAGCTCTGGTACTTTTGTTTTTTGAAAGTAGAAACCGGTGGAAACAAGTCATAAAAACATTTCAAAACTCTTCCTCGACTCAGCCAACGGACTTCTGTGTGGTACAGAATATCTTCATAGGCAGCATCCAGCTCAGACAGAAACTCCTGAAACTGTCTGTTGTTTAGTGCATGAGCCCTAATGAAGTTAATACAAGACACCACAACTTTCATGACAGAGTCCCAACTCCAGTGATTTACAACACAGCACTCGTTGGTGGATGAGGCAGTGTATTTCTATTGGATGCAAATGGTTGTGTTTGTTCATCTCTTGGTTAATGCATGCAACCACTCCTTTCACAGACCCCACCATGCTAGGAGCACCATCAGTTGTTACACTGGCTAGTTTAGCACAGTCCAGCTCCAAATCATTCACAGTTTGGTGAACTTTTTCGTAGATATCCTCTCCTGTTGTAGTTCCTTTGATGCTTTGCAGTGCAGCAAGCTCCTCTGTGACTCCGAAATGTGCACTTGTTCCACGAATGAAAATTAGAAGTTGTGCAGACTCACGAACATCATTGCTTTCGAGTTCCAACGAAAAGTAGCAACATTTTATTTTGAGGAGTTTTGTAAATGCTTATGCAAATTGTCCCACATTTCTTCAATCCTTCGTGTAATTGTAGGTCCTGAAAGACTCACTGTACTAAATAACTCAGTCATCTTTGGACACATCTCTTTGGCAACAGAAAGAAGGCATTCTTTAACAAATTCTCCCTCTATGAATGGTCTGCCAGTGCATGCTATTAGCTTGGCAACTTGAAAACTTGCTCGCAGTAATGAAATATTTAGCTGCTTCTGCTTCACAAAAGCATTTTGCTGAGTTGTCAATCCATTTTTCAGTTTTAATATTTTGTCTTCTCTTGTCCGACCAAACAATCCTATTTGTCTTTATGTCGAGTTTCGTAGTGTCGGCGCAAATTGTATTCCTTGAACACAGCCACTGAATCCTGACATATCAGACAAAGAGCTCTCTCCTTGCACTGCATGAAAAAGTAATCATAGGTCCACTGTTCTTTGAATATCCTGCACTTGAAGTCAATTTTTCTTTTCTTTGACATGATAACAAATAACTGTTTCCGAGGGATGCACAATGGCCAATTATACTACTTTGCTTTATTTTGCTTGAGAATGCTGTATGTATGGAGTGTATGCATCTGCGCATTTGTGCTGGTGTGTCAGCACATCACCGGCACCATGGCAACCCGATAGCAGTGGGCTAATGATGGTAAGGGACTTGGTCCGTACACAAAACATTATGTCAAGTCACCGGCTCTTCTTAACTGTCTGCATACTGTACTTGTATATCAAACCAAAGTTTACATAAAACACAACTTCTTTTCTTAAAAATGTATAAGTTCTGTAATGTTATAAGTACAGCAATCTGTTTTCAACAGGTAAAACTGAAAACCCTACATTACGCAACTTGTACAAACATAGGCGCTGCAGGATAACAGTTTTACTTGGGTATAAAACAGTTGGAACTGCAGCAGCCCCCCTCTACAAAAATACTTCCAGGAGTGAATGAACTTATACAACTGGGTCACAAAAGACTTGGTAACAAATAAGCCACTCGCCGAGATTTAAACAAGTGGCTGTAACGCAAAACTTTCATGTAAAAACCCTCCCACCTCAGCTAACTACTAAAATGCACTAGCTATAATAAAATAATTAATATAGTTGGATTACCTTGTTCAAATGGCTATCTACAACAGCCACAAAAGGGTATTTATATAATTTTCTCAATTCCACTGTAATAACTATTTCTAAACACAAATGCCAACACGTAGAAATATCACAATACAAGATGGACTATTACAAAGTCTGCAGTACATGAAATGGAAACATTTTACAAAAACTACACTCCTACAATGCCACCATACTTTTTAAAATTGTGAAATAACTTTATTGAGTGTCACCAATGCACAAAGGACGTAAAACGATAGGGAGCCATAGTAAAGACTTGGAGGGCCATGGTAAAGACTTGGAGGGCCGTATCCAGCCCGCGGGCAGTAGTTTGAGGACACCTGCTCCAAACCATCAAAAATCTATGTGCATAGTACATAGTTATCCACCAGTTCCTCCAGGAATACAGGATGGGGGAAGGAGGGTGGGACGTAAAAATATAGGAGAGATGGATAACAAAGATAGAACATTATGGTGAGTACATAACTTCTTAATGTTATGTTGTCCTATCTCGCCATAATTCTTGCTGGTTGGGACAGCGTCCCTAGCACCTTTACCCTAGGGATGCTCAGTAAAAAAAGACTCTTTAATACAGTGGGTCCAAAGGAGGACCTGTTCAGGGAGGCCACATCTACTTTGTAATATATGAGTGATAAAGGTATGAAGTCTCACCCAAGTTGCAGCTGCACAGATGGAATCAATAGGAAGTCTAGCTTAAAAGTCAGAGTGGAATGTCCTCTTACCTTTCCTGGTATATGCTTACTCTGCTTATTGCAGCAGAAAGAAATGCAAGCACTAAGCCACTTAGATAAGGTTACCTTGAAAACTGACAATCCTTTCTTTTTATCGGAAAAGGACATAAAAAGCTGGTTGGATTTCCTGAAATCTTTTGTCCTGTACAGGTAAAATCATAATGGTCTGTGAACATCCAGCTGGTGCAACTTATATTCTGCCTTGTCGTTATAGTTCAGAAAAAAGAATGGCAATTCAATAGAGAGGTTCAAATTATTCTCTGAACAGACTTTGGGAAGGAACGAGGGATTAGTTCTCAAGGAGACCCTATCCTTGTGAAAAATGATATATGGAAAATGAGTAGAGAGAGCTTGTAACTCCGATACCCTTCTGGCAGAGGTTATGGCTACTAAAAAGAGGGTTTTCCATGACAAAAACTTCAAATCACAAGATGATGCAGGCTCAAAGGGCAGTAAAATAAGCGAAGTCAGCACGAGATTTAGATCCCAAGGGACTGGGGGTTCTCTGATTGGAGGCCTGAGTAAGAAGGTACCTTTGAGGAAGGCATTATATAACCTATGAGACATAATCGGGACTCCCATTTCTCCAGTATTTAAATTAGAAATGGCTGCCATTTGAACCCTACTGGTAGCTGCAGCAGCTCCTTCTTCAAACAGTTCAGTAAGAAAGTCTAAAATTGTAGATATGGAAGCTGTAAAAGGTCCTATGTTCTGTTTCACAGCCCAACATGAAAAAGTTTTCCACTTACTGGAGTATAATTTCCTCGTGGATGGTTTACGGGAAGAAATGAGATAATGACTCACTGCAGGGGAAAAGGGGTAACACCTGGTTATGTGTGGAATTGAAGCAGCCATGCTGTCAACTTGAGGGTTTGTACAGATGGATGGAACTCCCCCGAAGAATGGGTCAGGAGGTCTGGAATTGGATCCAGAATCCAAGGTTCCTCCAGCAGATGGGTCCAGAGAAAGGGGAACCAAACTTGTCGAGGCCAGTAAGGAGCAATGAGGATCATAGTTCTTTTCAACAGTCTGGCTTTCTGAATGACTTTGGGGATTAGAGAAAAGGGGGGAAAGGCATAGAGTAATCCTGGGGGGCCAATCGTGAACCAGTGCATCCCTTGGTGACTTCCCCAGAGAGGGAATGAGGGCAAAGTAGTTGCTGCATTTGGTATTCATGGATGTGGTGAATAGGTTGCAGCAAGGCTGGCCCCATTTCTGAAACATCACTTACGCAATCTCTGGTTTCAGGGACCACTCGTGAGGCATCAGAATCGCTCTGCTGAACTTGTCCGCTATCACTTTGGATTTTCCCAGGATGTGCATTGCTATTGCTATCAAAAAACGTTGAGAAGCGATCGCCCATTGCCAAACTCATGCCTTCCGACATAGTGGGTAAGATTTGGTTCCTCCCTGTTTGTTTATATACCACACTACTGACATGTTGTCTGTCTGGATTGCAACCGTTCCCATGGGAAGAGAGTCCTGAAATGCTTGCAACGCATAAAGCACTGCTCTCATCCCCAGAACGTTTATGTGCAAGTGGCTTTTGTGATCTTGCCATAGCCCTTGGACTGTCATTCCCAGGTAATCCCCCCCCCCCAGCCGATCTGGGAAGCATCTGTGGTCAGTACTGCGTTCGGTTGAGGAAAAACAAAGGGATGGCCCTGATACAATTGGTCTGTCTGCAGCCACCAAAGAAGATCTTTTTTGCATAACTCCTTGATGATAATCTGGTGTGACACAGGAAGATCCTGTATTGACCACTGGGCAAACAGCAACTATTGGAGAACTCTCATGTGTAGCTGTGCTAGCAAGAATAGGAGGATAGCTGCTGCCATGGTACCCAGAACTTGCAACACAAATCCAGCTTGAACTCTTCTCTTTGTCATCAAAATCCTAATTTGCCAGTGAGGGGACTGAATTCTGTCTGGGGTAAGTCTTGCTGTCATGGTTTTTGAATCCAGATCTGCACCTAAGAAGATAATATGTTGAGACAGCGAAAAGGCAGATTTTTTACAGTTTACTGTAATGCCCAGTCTGGTACAAAGCGACAGTGTTTCATCCCTCATTTGAAGTAGTAGATGCCTGGTGGTGGTGGTGAGGAGCCAGCCATCTAGATATGGAAACACCCAGAATCCCTGACGTCTCAAGTGAGCCGTGACCACTGCCATGTATTTGGGGAACACTCTGGGAGCTGTAGTGAGACCAAAGGGCAGAGCTTGAAATTGGTAATGAATGGCTCCCAGCCGAAAGTGTAAGTGTCTCCTGGATCACCTGTCCATCTTTATATGGTAGTACGCATCCTGGAGATCTATTGAGCACATCCAATTGTCTTTCCCGATATACGGGAAGACTGACTGTAGAGTTACCATCCGGAACTTTGACTTCTTCACTGATTTGTTTAGATTGCTGAGATCTAGAATGAATCTCCAGTCCCCTGTCTTTTTTTGGAACTAAAAAGATTACCTGTTAGGACGATAAACAGATGAAGAGGTCTCCAAGAGTTCCTTCTAAGTGATCGCTGCCACCACCATGGCATCTACAGGGTCACCCTTTGTGAAAAATTCTTTACCCAAGGGAGCGGTAATAAACTTGTTGGACCTCCTTGGAACAGGCTCCACTGTATCAGGCGATGTCCAGGCCTTACGGGATATGACCCCTAGCAGTTTGTCATAAGGGGGGTCACCCAGGAGGTGGAAGGGCGAGACCAAAAAGCCTCCAGGTATACAGATTCATCCTCCAAAGGGTTGATGGGCTGCCAGTCACCCCTCTGCTTTAAAATTTCAGCAAAGGATACATCCTCAGAGAGGCTCCTTGGGGACCCTTCAGACTCATCCAAGTTGGTTATCAGAGATGACAGACTCTGGGGAGTCTATGTGCTTCCTCTTGCACAGTCTCTTCCGAGGGACCTCCTTGGAGGGGTACTCCGGGGAGGTTTCAGAAGAGCCACTGCCGCCAACAGAGGCTCTCTGAGGCTCCCGGTCTCTACACCTAGGGTGAGGCGGAGGTGAAGAGATTATCACTGACACCTGGGAGGAACAAAAGACTGGATCCGATGACATGGTGGTCTGAGGTGACAGCTCCTTTTCCATCAGCTCGAAAGTTCCCACCCCGCTCTGAATTGGCCTCAGTTCCAAAGCAACTGAGGGCCGACTCCGAGGCAAGGCAGATGGCTTCAAAGCTGACGTGGAAGCTAGCCAAGGCACAGACAGGAAGAGTCGGGTTGAATGACAGTCCATGCAGACTCTTACCCCGGACCCAACTGGTGATTGTCAGCTCCCAGACCTCTCGACTTCCAGCGGAGGTGAGGAAGTTGGAGCAGTCGGCACCGAGGATTCCAATGGGGCTCTCGATGTCGACGGTTCCACAACTATCAGATCCAAGCTCTCGGGCTACAAAGATGCTAAAGTGATTGGAGGAGGAATCACAATAGGGCATGTAGGTATGGACAGCTCAGAGACCTTCAGTTCCAGAGACAATAACATTTTTGCCAGGGCTGGTGTTTTAAGTAATCTCTTCACCACCCTCTCCACATCCTCATCAGATAAGCTCCTGGAGAAATGGGTGGATAAGGACGGAGATCTGCCCCAATCCAAAATGGGCGATCTCAAGATAGAGGAGACAGGTTTCTGTTCCGGGGAGGAGTGTCTCCTTCTAGACGCTTCTGTCTGAAGCTTTTATCCACTGCTGGAGCCGCAGAAATAACAGCTGTGTCGGACGTGAGAGCCCTCGGTTCTGATGTCACAATCCTTTTAGGCGGCTCAGTCAATGAAGCCGAAGAAGCCAGTCTTTTGGCAGAGTGTGTCTTACAGGAAGAAGGTGAGGAAGATTTGGAGCTCTGTCCTTGTTCTAAAGACTCCTGAAAAGTCCCTTTCACTAAACCTCTATCACGTCAATTTCCTCTTCCTTTCATGGACACCCTGCTACTGAAGGCATGACAGATAGTGCAGGGGTCCTGTAAATGTACCTCACTTAGGCAGTAGACATAGCTAGTATGGCCGTCAGTGATAGACATTTTCTGGGTACATCTATCACATTTTTTATGTACAATCCAAAATGGGCGATCTCAAGATAGAGGAGACAGGTTTCTGTTCCGGGGAGGAGTGTCTCCTTCTAGACGCTTCTGTCTGAAACTTTTATCCACTGCTGGAGCCGCAGAAATAACAGCTGTGTCGGAAGTGAGAGCCCCCGGTTCTGATGTCACAATCCTTTTAGGCAGCTCAGTCAATGAAGCCGAAGAAGCCAGTCTTTTGGCAGAGTGTGTCTTACAGGAAGAAGGTGAGGAAGATTTGGAGCTCTGTCCTTGTTCTAAAGACTCCTGAAAAGTCCCTTTCACTAAACCTCTATCACGTCAATTTCCTCTTCCTTTCATGGACACCCTGCTACTGAAGGCATGACAGTTAGTGCAGGGGTCCTGTAAATGTACCTCACTTAGGCAGTAGACATAGCTAGTATGGCCGTCAGTGATAGACATTTTCTGCGTACATCTATCACATTTTTTATGTACAATCCAAAATGGGCGATCTCAAGATAGAGGAGACAGGTTTCTGTTCCGGGACCAATGTATCCACTGCGGTGAGGAACTCCTTCTATATTACATAGCTCATTAACAAAGGGATTGCTTACGAGTCCAGGGATGTCATTGCTTACCTTTACTATGACTTCATAAGGTTCGTCATTGAATATAATGCCCCCTTTGGTATGTGTCTGCAGCAGTTAGAACCCCCACAGAGATACCTTACAAAAAGGATACTAGGCTTAAACAAGTCGCCCTATGTGGACCTGTTGCTCTCTTACAGGCTGCTAAGAGATGAACTGTGTGTGGAAAACAATAAAGAAAAGGGATCAGTCAGTTTTGTAATATACCAGCTGTTCCCCTTACTCCATTGCTAGGTGATAATGGAGTTAGTGTATATAAGTAGTAATGGGTATAGAGAGGCAAATCCCACATGCTAGTTGCAGGGAACCTGCCACCTGTACAACATTGCTTTATACCTAGATGAAATTACAGGTGACTAATTTTACTTGGATTTTCACCGGACAGGAGCAAAGTGTTGGCTTTGATGTCGTTTTTAAACTGTCATAAAACAACTGAAATTAATTTTACTGTTGATTAAAATTCAAACAGTAGTTACAGTTCAAACAGATATGTTCTTAAGAGATTCTGAAAAGGATATCCTCACTAAATTTTAGAAATTTAGAGTAGACACCAATGTAAAGAAAATAATGAAGAAGAAGATAACTTGTTTTTTGGGTAATTTTTCGTGGAAGTTCTTATGCAGAGCATTTTATACACTGGAAAGACAGTCAAAGATGTTCCTAGTGTGGCTGGCACATCTTGCACATAGATGTCCACATTAGTAACTCCATGAAGGTGAGGCAAATTAAGTAAAATATTTGAAGAACGGTCTTTTTTTAAAGTTATTCTATGAAAATGGAGAGAGAGAGAGCGATCAGCAAATGATACTGGAAACCGTCAAACTTTCAAAAATGAGATACAGGATAAGTTAGTGCTACTCTCATTGTCTTACTCTTGTGGTGAATGAAATCAATGCTTACCACAGTGTGATGCTGAAGCAGCAGGAAACATTTTCAGATGTGACAGAGTGCACCTGTAAGAGTCTAAAATTAGAAGATGTGATGTGAAAATTGCATCAAATGCTTCTAATCAGTAAAGGAAACTGACTTTCTGCACAGCCACTCCAAAAGTATAAATGTGCATGCCACTGGCTTGTTGGACCCGATCTCTGACAGGGAAAGTACAGCTGTGTACACTTACCGTAAATGTAGATGTTCGAGTATATTCACTGTTGCAGTCATCACATTTGGGTTATCACTGCCAGGGTAGCCCTCGGCCTGAATACCAGAGACTTAGTATTTCTGTGTCGGTTGCTGTCACCTGAGGACTGACATCAGGTTGTCAGTGGTATAAAGGAAGGCAGCCGATTCCATTACATCAGTTTTTCTTGCCCTAACCTGTCAGGAGCCCCCAAAGTAGGAGGCCAGGCTCTGGTGGTAGAACCCCACCAATGGAAAATAAATACCAATATGTCCCTTGTAAGGAAAGGAGAACAACAAGGGGAAAAATAAAAAGGAAGAAAAAAAGAGAAAGGGGGATGGCGGGAGGGAAACCAAGACTGCAACAGTGAATACACATGAACTTATGGTAAGTGTACACAACTGTACTACATTATTCGTGCTTCACTGTTGCAGTCATCACATTTGGGTAGATTCCCAAAGCTGAGGAAATGGGTGGAGGCAGTCCAGGAAGCTAGGAGCTGGCTAGCATGCCCTGCATGGAGAGATGTCCAGGTGGCAGCCTCCAGGATGTCCCTGGTGAGGACTCCTCTGAGGAATGCTGCAGAAATGGAGGCTGCTCTGGTGGAGTGTGTCCTGACCTCCTTGGGGGGTGGCTTGCCATGCTGTTGGCAGCAGAAATGGATGCAGTGTGCTGTCTATTTGGAAATGGTTTGCTTGGAGATGGCTTTGCCTTCTGCCCCTGAAGCAAAGCTAAACAGCAACTGATCAGACTTTCTGAAGGGTTTTAGTCCTGTCCAGATAGCATCTGAGCTATCTGTGCACATCTAGATAGTGAAGAATCATTTCCCCCCTTGTTTTGGGGGTTAGGAAGAAGGTGGGTAAATGGATGGATTGGTTGAGAGCCCCACTGGGCACCACCTTGGGCATGAAGGATGGGTTAGTCCTGAGGGACACCCTGTCAGCATGGAAGATGATGAAGGGCTCTACAGTCATGAGGGCTTACAGCTCGGAGACTCTTTTGGCTGAAGTGATGGCCAGAAGAAAGGCAGTCTTCCAGGAGAGAAACCAGGGATGCTGGTTCAAAGGGGGGGCAGGGTGAGCTTTTCCAACACAAAGTTTAGGTCCCAAGCTGGGGTAGGTGCTCTTCTGGGTGGCCTCAAGTTGCTAGCCCCTCTTAGGAACTGTTTGATCAGAGGGTGTGAGAAAAGTGGGTTCTCATTGTTGAAATGAGCAGGGATAGCAGAGGCATGAATTTTAATAGAGGAGAAGGAGAGACCACTGTGTAACAGGTCAGCTAGGTAATCCAGGATGAGAGGTAGGGAGGGCTGTGCCGTATCTCCTCTCTTAGCCTGAATCCAGGTGCAGAACCTTTTCCATTTGTCAGCATAAGACTTTCTAGTGCTAGGGTGTCTAGCCTCATGTATAACATCTAGCACCTGTTTACAGAGATTGTCATATTGATCAGTGGTCAGGGAATAAGCCAGGCTGCCAAATTGAGGGTCTGCAATTGGGGATGCATGAATTCTCCTTCCCTCTAGGTCAGGAGGGTTAGAGTCTGAGGGAGATGCCATGGAGACAGTGGGGACAGACTGTGCAGCAGTGGGTACCAGTGCTGGCGAGCCCAGTCTACAGCAATCAGAATTGTCCTTGGTTTTTCCTCCCTTATTTTGAGCAATACCCTGGTGATGAGAGGTAGTGGGGGAAATGTATAGACCGAGAGGTTGATCCAGGGGAAGGAAAGGGAATCCACTTTCCAGGCCATGCAGTGAGGCTCCTTGATGCAGAACTTGCTGAGCTGATGGTTGGTGTGGGAAACAAAGAGGTCAACCTTCGGGGTGCCCCATTTCTGAGTTATTATGGTGAAGGTTCTTTGGTCTAGCTGCCACTCATGTGGGTCCAGAAGATTTCTGCTTAAGTGGTCTGCCAGAGAGTTTAGACAGCCTGGCAGGAATTGTGCTAACAGGTGAAGTTGCATGGCAGAGGCTGTGTGCTAAAGGGTCATGGCCAGCCTGCACAGAGGGTAGGAGTGAGTCCCTCTCTGCTTGCTGATATACCACATCACAGTGGTGTTGTCGGTTTTGATCAGGAGAGCAGGGGCCTGAATGCTGTCACTGTATGCTGGACTGCTAACATCTCTTTTTGGCTGATGTGCAGATAGATTTGCTGTGGGCTCCATTGTTCCCCAAGCATAGTCTGATGCGTCTGTGGTGAGGGTCTGGGCAGTGGGGGGTGGTGAGAAAAGTAGTCCCTTGTGGGAGCATGCTGCTGCCCACCAAAGAAAATCTTTTCTTAGGCAAGGTATTATTGGTATAAGAGTTTCCAGGTCTTGAGAGTGTTGACACCAAAGGCTTTTTAGGTACCACTGAAGTTTCCTCATATGCAGTCTGGCATATGGAATGAGTAGGATGCAAGATGCCATGAACCCCAGAGTTTGCAGGATTTTCCTTGCAGATACCTGGGGTCTGGAGGCTAGTTGACAGAAGTAGGCTGTCAGGTAAGATTGCTTTTCTGGAGTAAGGAATGCCATCTGGGATGCTGTGTCCAGGCTTGCTCCCAGGAATATAATCCTTTGGGTGGGTACTAGTTTGGATTTCTTTTCATTGATAGTGTAACCTAGGGAGGTCAGTAGGGACTTTGCAAAGGCCAGGTGCTTGAGCAGCTTTTCCTGACTATCTGCCTGACTCAGGCAGTGGTCGAAGTATGGGTAAATTTGGATATTCCGTTGTCTGCAAAAGGCAATGGCGGGAGCCAGACATTTTGTGAAAACTCTGGAAGAAGTAGATAAACCAAAGGGAAGCGCAAAGGACTGAAAGTGCAGAGATCCTGCCCTGAAACGTAGACATTTCCTGCATGATTCCCTGATAGGAATGTGGAGGTAGGCCTCTTTTCGGTCTAAGGTGGCTAGCCAGGCATTCTTGGAGAGCATAGGTAGCAGTTGCTGGAGGGTGACCATTTTGAATTTTGGTATCACCAGAAAGGTGTTTAGAATGGATAGATCAAGGATGAGTCACCAGCTGCTCTCTTTTCTGGGTACCAGGAAAAGTCTGGAGTAGAAACCTTGGCCTACCTGTTTTGCAGGAAAGTGCACTACTGGCTCTCGTAGAGAGCAGAGAAAGGATTTGCTTTTTCACCTCTGCCCACAGGTTTGGAGGAAGATCTGGGAAACCTTTTGGAGTGTGGAAGGAAAATTTGTATCCTTGGGACACTATTTTGAGGACCCAGCGGTCGTTGGTAATGGTGGCCCAGGTGCTTGCGTGAAAGGAGAGCTTTCTTCCTAGGGGCAAGAACAAGTGGGCAGAGGGAGGGGGCGGGGGAGGAGAGTCACTTAGTTCTTACCATGAGGGGGTGGCTTTGAACTCCAAGGGTTTGCAGTGGAGGAACTCCATTGCTTTGATGTCTGCATTCCCTGTGGCTGCTGTCTGGGGGGGGGTCTGCTTCCCCAGGGTCTGGGCTGAACTGACCTGGTGGGGGCAGGAAAGGACCAGTGTTTGGAGGGGCAATGCCTGCTGAATCTGGGTGGCTGGACCTGTAGGAAATCCTTAACTGTTTGCATAGATTTAGCTTTTTCTTCCATCTTTTTTAAGACCTCCTCTGTCTTGGTGCCAAATAAGTTGTCTTTATCCAAGAGTGCATCCAATAATTTAGATTTGACATGGTCTGGCAAGGGCTGTTCCTTAAGCCAAGCATGCCTTCTAAGGACAGAACCAGTGACTGCTGCCCTGCAAGAAGCTTCTAGGGCATCAAAACCACAGTGTAAGGTGTGTTTATTTACTTGACTTGCAGAATGCAATAAATCTTGTAACTCATTATTTTAAGCACAAGCAGAAAAGGAAGACACTTTCTTTTTGAGGAGTTCCATGCTATGTTGCTGAAATTTTAGCATATGGAACTGACAGTTTAGTGCTCTGATAGCAAGAGTAGCACAGGTGTATACTTTTTTACCCCATCTGTCTAGTGCTCGGGAATCCCTATCTGAGGGGGTGGGATTCTTAGCAGAAGTTGCTTTAATTCCTTTAGGCCCTTGAGAAATGACCTCAGGGTCAGCAGTAGGACTTTTGAAAAGAAATTTGTGAGAGTCAGGGACTCTGCAATACCCATCAGGTTTTCTGGGAGCAGGAGGGCAGGTGTCAGGAGTCAAACTAGATTCCATGAAAACATTGTTCACACCATCCAGGACTGGGGGAATGGCCAGGGGTCTGTGTTGTGGAAGAGCTAAGAATTCTCTGAATCTCTTTTTAGACTGAGGGCAGTCCTGACATTCCCATTGGAAATGCTCCCTTAAGGTATGAAGGGCTTCTCCAAAGAAAAAGTCCTCAGGTGGAGAGGCTGAAGGAATGGATTCTTCTGCATCAGAATCCTCATAAGCAGAGAGAGGTTGCATGTCTTCATATTTAGATGCATCAGAGTCTTCAGACTCCTATTCAGATAAAACTACTGGGGAGAGATCTATTTTTCTTTTGGGAGGGGTAGCTTGGCTTCCTCTGATCAGCATGATAAGGTCTTCCGCCATTTTAAGCATTTGAAACTGAGGCAAGGAACCAGGTGCCCTTAGATTGGGTCGTCGGTTTCTTGGGTGTGGTTTGTACCCTGGGCCTTAGAAACTTGGTAGTTTTCGAAAGAAAGGTAGATGCGAAAGAAGTCATCAGTTTGTGTCGAGAATCGATAGTGCGAAGTGCTCCTTGGAAGCCGGTGCCTGCTCAGTGGCTCTGGACCCATCCAAGGTTGTGACAACAGCAGGATCCTTAGTCGAAGAAGAGTTTTGCGGCATACTGGTTCTCGGTAGTGGCCTGCGACTCCACAGAAGTGGGCATCAGGGGTTGCGAAATCACCTCACTGAGGACCGGAGAACTGACGACTAGCTTAAGGGAAGCGTCGGTAGGTTTAGAACTGTGTGGTCCGTCTCTGTCTTTATCCTTATGTTTTTTCAGAAGATCTGCTGTCGGATGGCTTACCGAAGCCATATCAGAATTCGAGGACTGTAAGTGAAAATATCTAGCTACAATAAGGACCCGACGATGTATAGTTCTGGTGTTAAAGCACAAAAGCGACAGCGCAGGACGTCGTGGTCTGGGCCTAAGCAAGTAACGCAGTAAGAATGAAAGTCTCGGTTTGGTATTTGCTTTCCACAGGCGAGACAATTGTTAACTTTTTCTGACATCGGTTAGAGCAAGAAAAAAAGGATCCCCAACAGGGTACTTAGCTTTAGAAGACTTCAGCTTCAATTCGGAAGACAAAACTCAGGTAGTGGCCGAACGGCACTCATGCGAACTTGCTTCTGCTTCAGGCTCCTCGGCAAGAAAGACTGATGTAATGGCGTCGGCTGCTTTACTTTATACTACTGACAACCTGACGTCAGTCCTGAAGCAACAGCAAACGATGCAGAAATACTAAGCCTCTGGTATTTGGGACGGCCAAGGACTACCCTGGCAGGGATAACCCAAATGTGATGACTGCAACAGTAAAACACGAATAACATCTCCCTGGTTTTGAAGTGGAGGTAGTCCACTGCTTAGATCTCTCCAACCCCTGCGGCTGCTGTCTGGGGGGGTCTGTTTCCACGGGGCCTAGGCTGGCCCTGTCTACTCGGAGCAGGAAAGGACCAGTGCTTGGAGGGAAAATGCCTGCTGGACCTGTAAGAAATCTTTAACAGTCTGCTAAGACCTCTTCTGCTTTAGTGCCAAATAAGTTATCTTTGTGCAAGGGTGCATCCAACAACCTCTTCTGCTTTAGTGCCAAATAAGTTATCTTTGTGCAAGGGTGCATCCAACAATTTTGATTTGACATGGTTTGGCAGGGGTTGTTCCTTAAGCCATGCATGTCTTCTAATGACAGATCCAGTGACTGCTGCCCTGCAAGAAGCTTCTAGGGCATCAAAACCACAGTGCAAAGTGCGTCTAGTTACTTGATCAGCAGAATGCATTAAGTCTTGTAAATTTTTAGATTCTGCCCCTGCAGGAAAGGAGGACATTTTTTGGTTAAGGAGTTCCAAGGTATGCTGCTGATACTTAAGCACATGGAACTGACAATTTAGTGCCCTGATAGCAAGAGTAACTAAGGTGTATACTTCTTTACACCATCTGTCCAGTGTTCGGGAATCCCTGTCTGAGGGGGTGGGATTCTTAGCTGAGGTTGCTTTAATCCCTTTAGGCCCTTGAGTAATGACCTCAGGGTCAGCTGTTGGATTTTTAAAAAGAAATTTGTGAGAGTCAGAGACTCTGTAGTACCTATCTGGTTTTCTGGGAGCAGGAGGGAGGGTGTCTGGAGTCAAGATGGATTCAAGGAAGACATCATCCACCACATCTAGTACTGGGGGGATGGATAAGGGCCTGTGTTGTGGAAGGCCCAGGAACTCTCAGAGTCTCTTTTTAGACTATGGGTAGACCTGACTCTCCCAATGGAAATGCTCCCTTAAGGTATGCAGGGTTTCCCCAAAAAAGTCCTCTGGGGGAGAGCTGAAGGTATGGATTCGCCTGCATCAGAATCCTCATATGTGGAGAGGGGCTGCATGTCTTCATAGTCAGATACATCGGATTCATCTGACTCTTGCTCAGATAAAACTACTGGAGACAGATCTCTTTTCCTTTTTGAGGGAGTGGCTTGGCTTCCCCTAATCAGCATGATAAGGTCTTCTGCCATTTTAAGCATTTGAGACTGAGGTGCCTGAGAATGGGTAGTCGGTTTCTTTGGTGTGGTTCGACCCCTGGGCCTAAGGAACTCGGTTGTTTTTGAAAGAACATTAGCTATGAAAGAAGGCGTCAGTCTATGTCGGGATTCGGTATTGCGAAGGACTTCCTTGGAAGCCAATGCTTGCACAGCGGCTCCGGACCATTCCAAAGTAGAGAAGACCACAGGATCCTTAGACGAAGAAGAGTTCTGAGGCATACTGGACTCCGAAAGGGTCTCGGTAGCAGCCTGCGAATTAACTGAAGCGGGCATCAGGGGCTGCAAAGGTGCCTCACTGAGCTCCAGAGGACTGACGACCAACTTAACGGAAGCACCGTCAGAAGGTTTGGTCCTGTGTGGTCTGTCTCTGTCTTTATCTTTACGTTTTATTGGAAAATCTGCTGTCGGATAGCTTACTGAAGCCATATCAGAATTCGAGGACTGTAACCAGAAATATCTGGCTACAATAAGGGCCTGAAGATGGACAGTTCTGACATTAAACAAATCACAGAAGTGACAACAAGAGACGTCATGGTCTGGGCCTACACAAGTTATGCAGTAAGATGGAAGTCCCGGTGTGGTATTTGCTATCCACAGGCAAGACAATGATTAACTTTTTCTGACATCGGTTAGTGCAAGAAAAAAGGATCCCCAACGGGTACTTAGCTTTTGAAGACTTCAACTTCAATTCAGAAACGAAACTCAGGTAGTGGCCGACCGGCACTCATGCAAACTGCTTCTACTTTGGG
The DNA here is from genome assembly GCF_019279795.1 of Protopterus annectens. Classification (NCBI taxonomy): domain Eukaryota; kingdom Metazoa; phylum Chordata; order Ceratodontiformes; family Protopteridae; genus Protopterus; species Protopterus annectens. The sequence goes on along the minus strand of NC_056735.1, from coordinate 1,307,904,645 downwards.
CTCCACGGAAGAAAGACTAATGTAATGGCTTCAGATGCCTTCCTTTATACCACTGATGACCTTACATCAGTCCTCAAGTGACAACAACCAATGCAGAAATATTAAGTCTCTGGTATTCAGGCTGGCCTAGGGCTACCCTGGCAGGGATGACCAAATGTGATGACTGCAACAGTGAAACACGGAGAACATCTGAGACCTTTATTTCAAAAGGCTATACATAAAGTGAAGCATCTGCCCTTCCAAATGAGGCCAGACATTGACAGAGTTCAGTGGGTCAATGACATCACAGTTATATAAGTAAAAGTCTAAGTGCTTACAATAGGTATTTCTTTTCTTCTCTATTACACTAGGTAGCAGAGTAGTAACTCCCTTTTCCACTGACACTAGTGCTTTTGCTCTGCGCATCTGTACCTCGTCTCTGGGTACAGGTAAGGTGCACTTGACGTACCTAGAGGCTCATACTTATGGACCTAGCTCAGAGGTAATCCTTGAACTACACTGCATGGGAAATCTTCAAGCATACAGCTAGTTTAAACAGCAAATAGACAAAAGGGTTCACTCATTCAAACTAGTATTACTGACAAGGAGTATGTTGTGGTTTTCACATCTGACATGAACCAAAAGTATGTTTCAATGAATTACTATTCAATGATGCCTAAAAGAAACATTACCTAGCTAATGAAATTATATCTCCTCCCTCATAACAAAGACTGTAGCAATGTATAAAAGCAATCTGGATATTAAGTATTAGGTTAGGATAAGGGATGGATAGTTTGTCACCATAATAAAAATACATTAGTCTAGTTAAAGGTATTGTCACCATTATTTATAAGGAATTATGGCTTGAGAAAAAAGGGATCTATGCTCAAAAAACTGCAGAGTAAATGGTCAGAATGGGGAAATTAAGGATTCAAGATGCAGAACGGATGGAAGTCTGGGACAGGATAATTGATATCTCAAGTAGGTGGCACAATGCTGAGCTATTACATATGTTTTGGACAGGTAACATGGCAACAATAATGTTTTTAACAGATCTACCACTTTTCATGGAAAGACTGTATTTTAGGTGTTAATGGCACAATGGACAGCTAATAGTACATTAGACTGAGTGAAAATCACAAATAAGCATGCTTATGAGTCACAATACTGTTGGGTTATCAAATTAGCTGGTGGAAGACTATACTCTTTTAAGGGCAAGAACTGTATATAAAAATACCACAGAAGTGAGGAAAAAATGAATCTACAGGGAACATTCAGAAAAGATTAAAGTTACAAAAGGTGCTACTTAATGTGATTGTGACTCAGTATTTTTTAAACTTTCTTAGTTTAACAGCATGGGACTAATGTGGCTAGATATGCATCTAAAAGTGCAAAAACATTTATTTTACATGTATATTTAACCCTATTCTATAAAGCTAGGAAAGTTAAAAAATACATTATAGTTTTTGCATAGCACTACTCATTTCTGAATATGCAAATTTTAATCTTAACACTATAAAATATCAACTGAGATATGAACTGTAATGTATGGGCATTTTAAGACATCAGCTTTTTCTGAGCTTTGTAAATAAGAGTTTGTTGTTTGTAGTAACATGCCTCAATGTTCTCATTTTGTTACTGTTGTTGTTGTGTCTTTCGGCTTTTTCCCGGTTAGGGGTCGCCACAGCAGAACTCCGGTCCGCTAATGATTGGCAGTTGATTTTTATGTGCCGAGTTGCTGGCTCTGATGCACAACCTTCAACGAAGTTACGCCCATTCACGCAAGTCTCCACACAGAAGACGCTCTAGCTGAGAATCGAATGGGACAATGTCTTGCTGTGAGGCAACAACGCTACCGCAGCACCACCACCGTGGACATTCTCATTTTGTTACTGTAATGACATACATTTTAATAAATATTATTAAAAAAAAACAAGGTTTTTCCTAGTGGCTCTGGCTAGCTGTTGAAACTGTTCTTTTACAGTAAATGGTGTTTGAGGTCATATCTTTTTTAAGTGCTCCTCAAGAAGCAAATTCTGGCTACAAATTCAACATGGAATTCAACTTATCTGGTCAAACAGCACTGTAGTATTTAAGCAATTGACCATTTTTAATGCTCCCAATCACTACATAAGTCAACATCCCTTATTTCTGCGTCTTACTGACAGTGTTAAATAAATATGTTGCTAGAGCATGGAAAACTTTAAGCCCAGTAAAGGAGTGGAGGCTAACTGATCAACTATCATCATCATTAATGATCCTTCTCCCATTTTTTACATGGGATTGGGATGCCATGCCAACTGCTACCATCTCTCTCAATTCAATGCTACTCTCCTGCCCTCTTCAACTGTCATGCTTGAATACTGCAGGGCTTCTCTCAAACAATTCAGCCATTTCTTTGGAGAGCATCCTCATTTCTTCTTGTCACTCCCAAATCATCATCATTTAGTCTTCGGTTTTCCTGCACATGTGCCTGGACCATTGTGGTGTGTTCTCTTTGACCTTTTCTGCAAATGGAGCTATTTTTGCTTCTGCTCTGATGTCATCATTTCTTCACCTGTCCTAGAGGGTGCATCCTACCACCTGCTTCAGGCACTTCCTCTCCATCAGCTCTAACTTCAGCAACTGCTTTGCTTTCACTGCCCAGGTTTCTGTACCATACAGAAGTAATGGTTGCACCACTGTTTTGTACTTTTCAGCTTCTCTGGTATTCTTCTGTCACAAACTCCCCTTGACATTCAATGCCAGTAGGCTACAGCCCTTCTGATTTTACTTTTAATCTCATAATTCATACTTTTCTCCTCAACCACCATACTATTCTATTGTTTCTCCTATATCTCAAATTTCAACTTCTTCTGAGTTCTCCCATTTGCTGCAGTTGACAACTATGTTTTCTGTACTAAAGTTTCATCTCATGTACATTCAGTAAAAACTAAATGAAAACTCCAGCCAAGCTAGAACTTCCAATGAGTGACCTCCCAAACCTCCTATAACAGAGGCACATGGGATACATGCAAATGACCCTTATGAACATCAGGTGTTTCAGCTATATGGCAATTCTGATTGCCCATAACTTATGTCAGAAGTCATTTTAATGGACAGTTTCAGGCCAATAAAGCCAAACACCACTAGCTATGGATATGCATAGTTCAGCCTTGTCAGTATAGCACAAGCAGAATGTTTGACTAAGCATAAGAAACATAGGGTTGTTATACCCAGCTGATGTCCATTATCATTTCGGTGACTGCAAAATATCCCAACTAACAAATAAAACAGAGTGAGAAGGTCACACTGAAAAACCAATCAGTAAAAACTGAATGAAAACTCCAGCCAAGCTAGAACTTCCAATGAGTGACCTCCCAAACCTCCTGTAACAGAGGCACATGGGATATATGCAAATGACCCTTTTGGCTTTGGATTCATTCCCCTACACTTTGCTGAAGTTCTTGATCAGAGTGTGCTTGTAATACCATCATACAGCAGCAGCTCTGTTGCTCTGTCCCCCTCTGATCTGTTTGCTGATGTAGCCCACCATCACTATGAGCAGAAGTTAGCTCAGTGCTAAACTCTGATGAGCACACACACTCATTCCCACTGGGAAGTCCTCTGGGAGACTAAACACTGTTGGTAATTGTGTTATTGTGTCCTTGTACGTAAGTTCATAGATAAATGCCACGCTAGCTGCCCTTGTAGGCCATTTTACATCTAGCAAATTTCCCTCACAGGTGAGGATCAAACTCTGTACTTGGTGTCTGTGAGGTAAACAACATAACCATTATGCCACCCTCCAACCCTCTAGCCTGCACAAATTCTACCAATGTTTCCAGGACTTCAAACTATCTCAGGACTGCCCAATAACCTTTCTTCAGACCTTGTTGTTGTGCTTTCTCCAAGTCTAGGAATGCTCAGCTGAACTCTTTCATCATCTCTAGTTCTTGTCCACTGTCTGTCTCACTGTAGACATTGGGTTGGTGGTGCAACATCCTGATCTGAATCCAAACTGCTCATCTCCCATTTTACTTTACACTACTCTGTGTATTTATTTCATGCAGTGTGACAGGAGCTTGATATCTCTGTACTGCCCAGCATTGTGAATATTCCCTTAGTTCATGTAAATTGGTACTAGTATGCTTATTCTCCAGTCATCTGGGATACAGTGTCCTTTCCATACTGCTATGAGTACCCTCTGGATCTATTTGACCTCTAACTCACCCAACATCTTGTCATATTTGCTGTGACCTCATCTGAGCCTGCTGTTTTCCCCTGGCTTTATATTCATTAGTAATATTTTTGGGGTCTTCTTCCTCTTGTATTAATTAAATAAATAAGACTGAAATTCATACTCAGAAAATGTAAACTGCAGGCATTGCCCTGAGATGCCTGCCCCGTTATACAAATTTTATAAACAAGAGGATGTGGGTGATAACATAACAACTGTAGTTATTTGCAAAATGAGGATTTAACCTTCAGTGTATGAATCTAGGAAAATATATAAATTCACAGTAGTGTGTGTAATGTACTAATTCATTCATTTTCTAGACAGACTCTGTAAATAGTCATTGCCTTGGATATCTGGCACAATATATGTCAAATAAAATGAAGGTCATGTAACAAATGCTTAGAATACTTATTTATGTATTTATTTATTTTTATTTATTTAAATTTGTTGACCAGGAGTGTCCGACTGGACGTGGGTCCATTTTCAGCGGAGGCCCAGGGGAGAAAAGCTCCACAGTAAAATAAACAGACAGTAGTTACATTGGATTACATAGCGATTAACAATTTAACATAGAAATTACTTACAACATATTTACAGATGAAGAACATAGTACATCAGTAGACAACTAGAATCTTTATCTGTGAAATACACAACAGGCATTAACAAATGTAACAATGAGAAGTTCCTGCTGTATAATAAGTACTAGGCTTATGGGCATCTGAGCTTGCTATCATCAAGGTAGTTAGTGGAGGTGAAAGAAAGGTAGTAGTTGGATGGGGTGGATGATATTAGAGTGGGAGTTGCAAGGGCATAGCCAGCATGTTTTTAGGTGCGCTTTTAATAAAGTTTTGAAGTTGGTGTATGATGGTACGGAGGTAATTGTGGGTGGGAGAGAGTTCCATAATTTGGCTATGGCGCAAGAGAATAGTGCTTCACCAGCAGAGTTATTGGCTTTAGTGATCTGCAACTAATTTTTGTTGCTGGAACCTAGTGGTCTGGTGGTGCGATAGGGTTGGAGTAGATTCTGGAGGGATGGGACATTTAGTGGATGGTTTACTAGTTTGTGGGCGAGTGAGAGTTGATACCACTGAAGGAGGTGAGGGAGCTCAAGCCAGCCCAGTTCAGCAAGTGAGAGACAGTGGTGACTACGGTAGGATGCCCCTGTGGCAAATTTGGCGATTTTGTTGTAGCAGGTCTCTAGTTTGTTTAGATCACATTGCCTTAGGTTGGTATATACTGGAGAGGCATAAAGTAGGGTGGAGATAAGGTGGGAATTTGCTATTGAAATCTTTGCTGCTTTGGTGAGAAATTGTTTATTTCTGTATAATGCTCCTAGTTTTTTGTGGACTTTTGTTATGGTCATGGATATGTGAATGTCAAATTTTAGTTTATTGTCTATTTCCACTCCTAGCAATTTGGTGTGTTCAGTTGGGTATATAGCGGTGTTGTCTTTTGCTGTGATGTTAAAGTGAGAGTTGTTTTGAGTATGTTTGGTGGGTTGGAAGAGGAGTAGTTTAGTTTTGTTTGGGTTGAGTATTAACTGGGCATCGGATAACTATGTTTCAACAGAGGAAAAGGCTTCCTGTGTGACTTTTTGCAGTTTGGGTAGGGACTGGGCTGAGCAGATGATGGTCGAGTCATCTGCGTATTGTATGAGTGTGCCATGTTTGGTGGCAGAGGCTAGATTATTGGTGTAAACAGAGAAGAGTAGGGGTCCAAGGATGGATCCTTGGGGAACCCCTATAGAGACAGGTAGTTGGGGAGATATGTCATTCTGCCATACAACGGATTGTTGGCGGTCAGACAGGTAACTCTGAAACCAGTTGGTGACTGATTGTGAGAAGGATAGGTTATTGAGGACAGAGATAAGTTGTTTGTGTGGGACCATGTGTGGGACCATGTCAAATGCTTTAGATAGGTCTAGGAAAGTAGCAGAGGAGAGATAGCCATTGCTTTATGCTGAAGGATAGTGTTAGTAAAGGAGAGTAAGGCAGTGGTGGTGCTATGGTTTGGTCAGAAACCATGCTGAGTACTGGAAAGGAGGTTGTTAGTAAGGAGGTAGTGTGAGACCTGAGAGTGTATGCATCTCTCTAGTATTTTGGAGAGAGAATAGCTATGGGGTGGTAATTGGTTAGTTCTGCAGAGGGTCTGCCTTTGTGGAGGGGAATTATATGTGAGACTTTCCACAATGTGGGAACGTAACTTTCTGACAGAGATCGGTTGATCAAGATGGATACTGGGTAGGCCAGAGCATCAGCTGCAATTTGTAGGTATTCACTTGGGAGGTTGTCTGCTGCTAATTTGGTGGGTTTAAGTTTAGTTAAGAGTTTTTTTATGTTGGAGGTAGGTACAGGAGAAAAAGAGAAGGCAGTGGGGAGATTACTAGTTGAAGGTGTGGGTTGGAGGGGAGGGGGGGTTGTGTTGTTTAGCTAGTGATAGTATGATTTGGGTGAAGTGTGTGTTGAATGAGGTAGCAATATTTTCTGAGGAGTGAGGGATGTTAGGAGGAGGGGTACTGACTTTACCTGGGGGGAGGATGGAGTTTATGGAAAACCAGAATTGTTTGGGGCTGTGTTGTGAGGAGTCTAGGGCAGACTGGTAGTATTGGAATTTGTCCCATTTTATTAGCTTTTTGACTCTATTGCGTAGTTCTAGGAATTTCTGTCTAGCTGCGGGGGTTTTGGTTTTGCGCCAGTGCTCACAGGCTTTATCCCTGTTTTTCATTTCTGACTTAGTGGTTTTCTGTAGCCATGGGGAGGGTTGTGCTTTGGTTCTGGAAAATCTTATGCGGGCATGGTAATTAAGGATGTTCAGGAAGGTAGTATTAAAAAATTCAACTGCGTCATCTAGACTGAGTACTTTAGAGCATGCTAGTTACATTCTTTGAGGGATGAGATGAATGTGAGTGGGTTAAAGTTTATTTTTTTACGTATTTGACGATAGATGACAGGTTCAGCTTGGTACAGGTATTTTTTGAGTAGGAATGTTGGGGAGTGATCACTGAGGCTATCTGATAAGCAGCCTGTTATATATGACTGGGGGTTCTTACTGACTAGTATCCAATCCAGGGTAGTGTGCTTGCTGGAGTTTTTATTTATCCTTGTTGGTGACTGGACTAGTTGGGTGAAGCCATGAAGGTGTACATGATGGGTTGGATTGTTGCCAGAACAGGATTGCCAGTCAATATTGAAATCACCTAAGATGATAGTTTCTTGGGGGAAATGGTGGGTAGACCAGCTGAGGAGGTTTTCTAGTGGAGGGATGTTTTGGCCAGGTGGGAAGTAGCATCCAATTATGTTGATGGTTTTGTTTTGGTTAATTTTGAGGTTGGTATATATTATTTCTTCATTGCCTATTTGTGGAGCTGATGATTTTAAGATCTGGATGTTTAGATGCTGTTTAAATATTATAGCTACACCACCTCCTTTTTTGTTTAGTCGGTCTACTCTTAGTATGCCGTAACCTGTAGGGAGTATTTGCTCACTGGTAATGTGAGGTTTTAGCCAGGTTTCTGTCAGGATGACTATATCTGGGGAGTATAAATCTATGGTGGCATGGAGTTCATGGACTTTGTTGGATATACTTCTAATATTTAGGCTTAGTAGAAGGAAGTCACTTGGCTTTCTATTGGCTGTAATATGGGAGAAGTTGTGGTTTCTAGTCTGATTAGGAGGATTGGGGATGGAGATGGTAGGGCCAGGGTTGGGGTGGATGTCTCCACTTAGGGCTAGTTTTGATATGCATGAGATTATTAGTTTTCTCAGTTTTTGAATGTGTTTGTTTATAAGGGAAACTTTATGATTGTGCTCTGTGGGTAATAGGTATGGTGGGAGGGTTACTATGTTAAGTTGTAGGAATGCTTTACGTTTGAGTAATATAGTTGGTAGAATATGTGGGGGGGTGCATAGGGATGGTTCTTGAGCTGGTGGGAGGGGAGCTGAGTATGGGTGAGACATGGGTGGTGGTGTGAGTAGTAGTACAGTGGTAGTGGTTGAGTGGGGGAATGATGGAGCTTTGGTAGGATGTAAGATATGCAAGGAGAGTGCATGCAGTGAGCAAAGGAAAGGTATGCTTGTACATGTCAGTTGAGGAGGTGTGATAGTAGAGGGCATATGGAGGAGGTAGTGTTGGGTTAGCGCTGTGGTTGGCTATTGGAAAGATGGGAGGGGTTTGAGTGCAATAAAGGTGGGACCACTGGGGGCGGGAGGGAATAGGGGGCAGGGTGGGGAGCTAAGCGGTAGAGACCCTGTTAGGTTCTTGTATGAGGGCTGGAAACAATCACAAAGCAAGACAAGTATGTGTTAAGAAACAATCACAATTGACCAAGGACTGCTCTGAAACTGTAAGTCTTTTCTTAATTTCTCAGGTGGAAAACCAGGATAACCTTGTATCAGTAGGCTACTGTGGTCATAGTTTAAATTAACAAACACACGGTATTGATCAGTTATGGATACTATTTGCTAACAGAAGGGAATAAGAGAAAGTGGAAGATGTGTGTGGTGGTTGTGGGGGGGGGGGCTGCTTACAGCCAAAGCACACTGCTCTCCAGGGGAAAATGAAGATTGGCTCAAACAGGTAGACACATACTCAAAGTTAACTGTAGCTGTTTGCAGACAGTTCAGACCCGGACTGCGCTTTTCTTATAGGAATGTTAAAGGTGGTACCGCAGTTGAATACTTAAGAGTGGTGTTAGGTCTAGAAAAGAAGAGTACAGAGAGGAGTAAGCACTTTTGAGATGGTAAATATATATTATAAAGATTATAAAAAACACACTGAGCAAATAGCTACCACATGCAGGACAATGTCCTGAACCACTACTTAATATATGCAGATACTGAGCCAATTGGAAGAACATTAGAAAACAAAAACCCAGACAGTTATGCAGCCACAGATAAAAATATAGCGAGCAGCAATCTGTCGTGGTACTCTAATGTGATTCTATCCACCAGTAACAGCACAAACTTATAGAAATAATTTAGACACTAGTATGAGCTGTCTACACACAACACAATTACATGAATAACATTAGTGAACAAGGTGCAGCTATGCAAATAGACCATACATACTATTATACTAGAAACAACTTGGTGCATGCCATAGTAACATCAATAATAAAGCATAAAACATATTAGATGTCTAACACAATTCAACATAAACATATACAGTTGTAAAATGTCTAATACAATTCAACATAAATAGGCATTTACAGTTGTAAAACACTTACTTGTAAAACACTTGACTGGAAATCCTTTGTGTGTGCTTCCCTTTTTAGTCTTTATGTGTTTTATATCCCATTTTTAATCTTTAGATCTCATGATGGTTAAAGTTCACACTTAACTGAGAGAAACATTACAAGCTAGATTGGGTGGAAGGAGTCATAATCAACAAGAAATATGAACTATGAAACAAAACTTACTATATGCCACAGACCATCGGCAACCATTTTGCTACTACTGATGACTTTGCCACCATATTCATTCTTAAACTGAATTTCTATTTTCCCATCACGAAGTGCAAGCAGAAGCCAAGACTGACTATCTGGTGATTCAGTGTAGAGGATGACGCCTTCTGGGTCATAGGTTCTTAAATCAAATTCTGCAGTAAATCTAGGTATTAAGCACAAAAAAAGATCTATAGTTTTTATATTTACCAGTGCAAATAATATCATAACATTTTCAAATACTTTGTATTATAGAGTTCTACTTTTGTAGCTGAAGCAAACTAAATCAAAGTTCACCATTTCCACTCACCTACCTAACCTTCTCTGGTCAAAGTTCCCACCACTGGTTCTTAGATGTCCAACAAAGTAAATAACATTTAAGCTCTGACAGTCTTGTTCAGTTATTCTACAAGACATAGGTGACTTATCAGATTATGGGGGGAAATTCTGCATACTCATAAATGAAAACACAGTGAAGCCACGTTTAATTTATATAAGGCAGTTTCAACAACAAAATATTAAGTATAGAGCTTACAGCCAGAAAGCTGCACAACATTCTGTACTGAAGTTGCTTTCATAAACTGAAAACTGCTGCTGAATACTCAGTCTCCTCTTTTACCTTAAACCCTATCAGATATGGAACTCTGAAATGCGGCTCCCTATAACAAGTGTGAGATGCATAAATGCAAGCCTTACAGCTCCAAAAAATGAAACTCAACTTCACTTATATACACAGATTGTTGCAGCTAAGAGGTTAAAGCATTTTCTTAAGGGGGCTTCATCTTTCTGCACCCCCTTATCATGGAAAGATGTCTCCCACAGCCCCACTTATCCACACTCATATAAATGTCTGTGTGTGTATGTGTGTATATATGTACATACATATATATATATATATATATATATATATATATATATATACATATACACACACACACACACACACACACACACACACACACACACACACACACACATATAGATGACTATATTTGTTTAAATCACTGATAAATATTGACAGACAATTCATATAATTTCATCGGCTATCACTATTATTTAAACCAAAAAAAATCTAACTGAAGTGATCGCAAATGTAGACTAACACTTTATATTTGCAATCCACTAAAACAATTCAAAATGTAGCTTTTACGTGGGGGTGAAGCATCCACAAATTAAATATACTAATACCACAGTCACACAACCACAGAGAAAGGGGAAAATTCCAGAAATCTATTACAGTTGAAATGCTGAAGTTTGACTGTAATAGAATTTGACCATTTTACCACCAATGTAAACTACCGAAAACAGCAGCACATGATAATTGTATACAGTGACACAAACAATGGTATCTGCATATGCGCATGTATATACATATGTGCGTGTATTTCTTTCCACATACTCTATGAGATGGCTGTACATGACAACATGACAGTAACAGGAATATTCTGTGAAATGTCATTTTCAGAGTTTACATATTTATTATTTAGCATTTGTTTAATGGGAAAGTCTGACTTGGAACAAAGCCAATTTTCAGAAGCGGCCAGGGGAGAAACACCCCAGATGCATGTCTTTTGTATCATGGGAAGAAACCCACACAAATGCAGGGAGGATTATGCAGACTCCACACAGAAGGCACTCCAGCCGATAATTGAACAGTGAATCTCTTGCTGTGAGTTGACAACGCTACCACTGCGCCAATGCGCTTTTTATTTTTTTTTAATAGATCCCTTAATGAAAGTTTTGCCCTTCCAATATTACAATTACAGTCCACACAGTGTCAAATGGTATTCCTGAAATGTACTGTTACTGCCAGAGAGTTTACTGTCTCAGCAAATGTCTATGTCCATTCCTTCCTGCAAACCCTTCTGTGTTTTTTCTTGTCATTGCTCTTCCTTTGACTGAAAATGCAAAAGGCATGTGGACATATCTACAGATTAAGATTCGAGTTAACTTGCATATCTCCTCAATAAACATAGAATCATTCAGACATTAATATGTCTGTTATGAAAAACTGATTATAACTCACTGATGTCAGACATCTGTGATAACATTCTACTTTCCAGATGTACCTGATATCTTTGGTAGGTGAGGGCTAATGAATTATGGGAATTTTAGCATGTGGTTGTCTATGCTTCATTTTGCTAAATCAGCACTAAAAAGAAAATGTGAGGCAGCAATCACACCATTTTGGTTTCCTAGCCAATCAATGCAAACATTTAGTTACAAAAGGATTTACCATCATTTTTGTTATTTGAGCACATGCCATTCACTGCCTTATTTTGAAGCCCCAACTAATCTATCCTGTGGAGTAGCATACATTTTCAACATTACAATTCTTAACGGCCTACTGACATACCCTTCTAATCTATTTCTCCAATCATCAAGTCCCCTTATGCAGATTCTAACTTTCAATGCCTTCTTATGTATTTCTACAAACACAAAAAGTAGAATACTATACCCAGCTTTTAAAATGAACAACAACGTAGTAGTAATAAAGTCTCTTTTTGTCTGTTTGTAATGGAATTAAAAAGGAATTAACACCTTTTTAGTGCAGAAATCAGAGTTCTAGCATCAGCAAGAAGGGATTGTAGAGCACCATGTATAAAAGCCCATGCTTCGCTTGTTGACTGCATGTTTTGTTCCCAATTTCAGTAACTTTTTCATGTACTTCACCACAAGCCATTGACATTTTTCTGAACTTCTTTAAACCGGCAGTGCCATGTGTCACTATCCTGATATACTACTTAAACAAGAAAAGACACAGTTTCTACTAGTGATAAGTGTAAAGCAGCAGGTTCAGATCACAGGAATACCTCTTAGCCAATATTTTGCAGAATGTCCAGATTTTTACTTCATACTTTTGGCCTGTTCCTCATAAAATTGTGGTTTTCTGGAAAACCACTGAGGACTGAAGCCACTAAATTTCTATTGTCTGAATTAGCAAAAAAACAAAAGTCTCAGGGTCATGAAACCTGATAAGGGGGTGAGGTGCTTGTTATGAACAAAGAGAATTATTTGAGTAAAATGTTGTGTCATGTAACCAACTGTGAACTCTATTAAGAAATTTATTTGAATTATATTAACCTGGCATATCGCAGAATTGATTTTTGGCTTCAAGATATGGTGGATCAGGGGGAAAGTTCTCCAGATGTACATCATTATTTGCATCATGTGTCATTTCCGGTGGTGCCCTGTATATTTGGGATATCAAAAATAAATAAAAGCTTCACTGCCCCACCAATCAAACCTATTGCGAACGCCAGGAAATCAAAAACCTATCCCCTTGGCAAGTATGTTTATTTAAAATTAAAAAAAATGTCTGGACATATTTGAACACATATGTAAGGACTCTTGGGACTTTTTATTAAAAATGAAAAATTAAAAATTTTCAGAAGATTATATTTTTTTAACAGTAAATGAAGTTGAAGTGGCCACGACCTGGAATGGCTACAGGATTTTTTATGTGACTGTACCAAATAAAGTAATAATGAAATCAACATTTTGTTTTTTTGTATGGAAGTAATCTTGAAATATAGCTTTGTTTTTTGGACGGCAAGTACTTCAAACAGGTAAAAGGTGCAGCATTGGGGGCCGCTTGTACCCCTATTTTTGCGAATAGTATCCTGTTACAATGGGAAAAGCATATTTTGTTCAAGCATTTTCCAGTGAAGCCATGGAGGTTATACCTCCAATTTTTTATGACATTTTTATTGTGTGGGACAGACCTGAAGGAGAGATCTTCAGTTTTATTGAGTTTATTAATTGTACTAACCCCTTTTTTAAAGTTTATGCATTCATACAATGTTGATTTTATGAACTACCTGGATGTTACTATTTCCAAAGACTATAATGGGGAATGTTGGGTTAGTACCATTTATAGGAAGCCAACTTATAATAATGGGTTATTACACTTTGGACAGTAACCATCCATTGCATCAAAAAACAGGGATTGTAAAGGACCAATATATCTAATGGTCTCTCAACATGTTAATTTTTTAAATTAATGTGAAAAGCTTAGCGATCTGTTTCAAATGAAGGGTTATCTTAGTGACAATGTCTATTATATGTAACAGTATAGTAGAAAGAAGGATACGGGGGTGAAATTGTGCCTTTAATAAATTCTTTCTATATATCGGTTTCCGATATGGTGAAAAGTGTAAAAAATAGTCCCAAGGCTGGACAGATGGCCTTTGTTACTGAGTACTGTACTGAAGCAAACCAGATCAGGAGTATTTTGGTGAAGAATTGTTACATTTTTTCTTGTTTTAAAGATGTGGTCAACAAACTAGGTGTACAACCCGCAATGGTTTTCAGAAGGGGAGGACAATCAACAATTACCTGAAACATCACACTAGTCATTCTGAACCCTTCCAGAGTAGTAAAAGACCAGGAAATTTTAAATGTGGTACTTGTAAACAATGTAAAGAGGTTCTTGAGGGGGATCATGTAGTAGTGAACAATAAATTTATCAAATCTAAACTTTTTAGTAGCTGTAACACCCCACCACCCCTGGAGTGGTGTATGTAGCTTCATTTAAAAAATGTCAACATTTTTTGTAGGCAAAACACAGAGAAAATTTAAAGAGCGCATATAAGAACATGTTATGGACATTAAGAAAGGTCATTTGAACAATGCACTTGCTAGGCATGTAATGGAATATCGAGACCATTTTTTCTGTTTTTTGTGTATTGGAGACCATTTTTTTCTGTTTTTTTGTGTTAGATCACATACTTAAAGACTGAAGGGGGGCCTTGGGAAGATGCTACAGAGGAAAGGGAGTTGAGATAGCAAATAAGATTAAATGCCATGCCCCCCCCCCCCCAGGTCTCAATGAAAGCTTGTTGATTGGAAGCTTATTAAGGCTTAGGTCATATGTGGTTTAAATGTCTACTTCTGGAATATTTATGTTTTTTTTTAAGTATTTATATTAGGATCTGTTTTTTTTTTAATATGCATAAGCAGTATTTTGTAATGAACTGTAGTTTGTTCACTGTCATGTAATTTTGGGGGGGCGGTCTATTTAAGGATGGTGTTGTGTGTCTGTAATTGATTCTGAAGAAGTCTATGACAAAAGTGCTTAATCCCATACTGTTGACCTAGTGAAATAAAATTGTGGATAAACTTCTGTCTTGCTTGGCTTCGTCTATACTGGACTGTTTGTTTGAGTGGACTTTTTCAAGATGAGACTAGTATTGGGGTGTTATCAGTGACTGAAAAATTCAAGTAGTTGGTTTGATTTAAATAATTTCACTATGGATTTGATATAGATGATTCATGTAATAAAATTTTACTAATTGAAATAAAAGTGAAGAAAGTACAGTTGGGTACACTTACCATAAATGTAGCTGTTCGAGTGTATTCATTGTTGCAGTCATTACATTTGGGTTATCTGCTTGCAGGTAGCCCTCAGTTGGCCTGATTAACAAAGTCTTGGGCCCTGTGTCGGTTGCTGTCCCTTCTTCCATGATGTCAGGGGTATAAAACATGCAGCCAATGCCATTACATCAGTTTTTCTTGCCCCAGGATGTCAGGTGCCCCCTAATGGGGAGCAATAAAATATAAACGTACAATGATATACCTCCATTAAAAAAGCAAATACACCAAAAAGGCTTTTAAGCATAGTAAAGGAAAGTAGAGGTATAGCAAAAACAAGTTAGGGGGCTGGAGGGAGCATAACCAGGACTGCACAGTGAATACACTCGAACATCTACATTTATGTTTAGTGTACACAACTGTACTATGTTCTTCGTGTTTCACTGTTGCAGTCATTACATTTGGGTAGATTCCCAAAGCTATGGTTGGGAGGAGGAATTTAGATAGCATTAGGACCAGCTATAAGGCCCTGCAAGACTGCAGTGGCAAAGCCAGCCCTGGATTTAGAAAAAAATTAGCAAATGATAATGCTTGGTGAAAGTATGCACAGAACTCCAGGTAGCAGCTTCTAGGATGTCCCTGGTAGGGACGCCTCTGAGAAAGGCTGTAGAGGTAGATGCAGCCCTGGTGGAGTGAGGTCTGATCCCTTGGGGGATAGGTTTTCCATGGTGCTTATAGCAGAAATTAATGCAATGGCCTATCCATTTAGAAATGGTTTGCTTTGAAATAGCCTTCCCCCTTTGCCCCTGCAGCAAATGCCACAAGCAGTTGTTCAGATCTCCTTTGAGGTTTAGTCCTGTCCAAGTAGAATCTAAGTTGTCTGTGCACGTCTAAGGAATGCAGTATCCGTTCCCCTTTGTTCTGTGGATTGGGAAAGAAGGATGGCAAATGAATAGACTGATTAAGAGCCACACTGGATACCACCTTGGGCATGAAGGGTGGATTGGTTCTGAGGGATAACCTGTCCGCATGAAAGATGATGAAAATCTCCACTGCCATTAGGGCCTGTAATTCAGATACCCTTCTAGCTAAAGTGATTGCTAAAAGGAAAGCTGTTTTCCAAGAAAAAAAATTTAAATCTGCAGTAGCAGCTGGCTCGAAAGGGGGTAGAGTGAGTTTCTCCAAAACAAAGTTAATGTCGCAGGCTGGGGTTGGAGCTCTCATGGGTGGTCTCAAATTTTTGGCCCCTCTGAGGAACTGCTTGAGCAGTGGATGAGAGAAGAGGGGAGGTTATGTGCTATAATGAGCTGAAATGGCTGAGGCGTGGATTTTAATGGAGGAAAAAGACAGGACCTTGTGAAGCATCTCAGTTAAGTATTGTAAAGTCTGAGGTAAATTGGGTGCTGCTGTACTCATCCCTTGAGATTGGTTCCAGGTACAGAATCTTTTCCATTTTTCAGCATAAGATTTTCTAGTACTAGGCCTCCTTGCCTCTAAAATGATATCCATCACAGGTTTACTGAGGGATGGTAGAGGAGAGAGTATGTAATTAGCCAGGCTGCAAGGTTCAGTGTTAGAAGCTGAAGGTGCAGAATCTGGTTCTCCTGCTGAGACAACAGGGAAAGAGTCTGAGGCAGGTACCATGGGGATAACCATGACACACTGCACAGGAGGGGGTACCAGTGTTGGCATGGCCAGTCTGGAGCAGTCAAAACCATCCTTGGTTTGTCCTGTTTGATTTTTAGTAGTACTTTGGAAAGCAGAGGCAGAGGGGGTAAGGCATAGACAGATAGGTTTTTCCAGCTGAAGGACAGCACATCCACTTTCTAGGCTTGCTTGTGGGGAGTTCTTGTGCAACATTTGTCCAATTGGTAGTTCTGGGGAGAGGCAAACAGGCCTATATCTGGGCACCCACATTTGCTTGTCAACATGTTGAAAATCCTTGGTTCCAGTTTCCACTCGTGTGGGTCCATGAGGTTTCTGCTTAGTCCGTCTGCCAGTATATTTAATTTTCCTGGCAGGAATTGAGCTTGTAGGTGCACTTGGTAGCTCAAGGCTGTGTTCCACAATGCCATGGCTAGTCTGCAGAGGGGGTGAGAATGTGTACCTCCTGCTTGTTTATGTACCACATAACAGTGGTGTTGTCCGTCTTCACCATAAGTTGTCTTGGAAGAATGTGGTCCTTGAAGGCTGTCAGAGCACTCTGTACAGCTAACATTTCTTTTTGACTGATATGCAGGTGAATTTGACTTGGGTTCCATTTGCCCTGAATGTATTTCTCTACCAGGTGAGCCGCCCATGCATAGTCTGATGCAACTGTTGTTAGGGTTTGGCGGCAGGAGGTGGTGTGAAAGGTAGTCCCTTGTTTTGGTGGCAGGCCTCTGCCCACCAAAGGAATTCTAGGCGTAGGCAAGGTATGATAGGAATCATTGCTTCTAGATCCTGAGAATGTTGACACCATAGGCTTTTTAGATACCACTGCAGTTTCTTCATATGCAGTCTTGCATATGGAATTAGAAGAATGCAGGAGGCCATGAACTCCAAGGCTTGCAGTATTTGTCTTGCAGATAGCAGGCTTTTTGTGGCCACTTGTTTGAAGTAGGTTGTCAAATTAATTTGTTTCTCTGGCATGAAGTATGCCATCTGGGAAGTTGTAATCAAGCTTGCTCCCAGGAATATAATTTGTTGTCAGGGTACCAGGTGTGATTTCTTTTCATTTATGGTGTACCCCAGACAAGTTAGAACCCTTTGTACAAAGGCCAGATGATTCAAAAGTATGTCCTGGCTTTCTGCGTGACTTAGATAATCATCCAGGTATGGGTATATTTGAATATTTCTTTACCTGCAAAATGCAATAACTGGAGCTAGGCACTTTGTGAATACCCTGGGAGCAGTAGATAAGTCAAAGAGCAGTGCAGAGAACTGAGTGTGTAGTCTGCTTTGAAGCATAGGTATCTTCTGCAAGTTTCCCTGATTGGGATGTGCAGGTATGCTTCTTTTAAATCTAGTGCTGCCAACCAGGCATCTTTGCCTAGCATAACAAGTAATTGGTGAAGAGTCAGCATCTTGAATTTTGGAATTTCCAAAAAGGTGTTTAGAGTAGACAGGTCCAGGATAGGATGCCATGAATTATCTTTTCTGGGTACCAGGAAAAGTCTCGAGTAGAAACCTTGTCCCTTTTCCTCTTCCAGTACCAGTTGAATAGCCTCCATGCTTAAGAGAGAAAGTACTTGTTTTTGGGCCTCTGCCCACTGATTTGGGGGTAGGTCCGGTCACCCGCCTGGTGTTGGCAATGTGTGGAAGTGAAATCTGTATCCCCGGGACACTATATTTAAAACCCATTTGTCCTGGGTAATGAGTTCCCAGTTCTTTGCATGAAGAGCAATCTATCCCCCCAAAGGGGCAGTCAGTTGATAAGTGCTTGGAAATTTTAAACGGAAGTCACAGTTTACCATAGGGGGGAGTCTTATTACTCCCAGATTTGGAAGTGGAGGCCCCCCCACTGCTTAGTCCTGTGTGTCCCCTGGGACTGAAACCTGGGGCTTTTGCTGTGTCTGTGTTTGGCTTGAGAAGACCTGAAAGGGGCTGGAAAGGAATTCTTAGAGGGCCAGTGCCTACTAAATCTAGGAGGCTGAACTTGTAAGAAATCTTTAACAGTTTGCATAGATTTAGCTTTATCTTCCATCTTTTTAAGAACTTCCTCAGCCTTGTTGCCAAACAGTCTGTCCTGATTTAAGGGAGCATCCAACAATTTAGCTTTAACATGATCAGGCAAGGATTGCTCCTTTAGCCAAGCATGCCTTCTGAGCACAGACCCAGTAACAGCAGCCCTGCAAGAGGCCTCTAATGAATCAAAACCACATTGCAAAGTATGTTTTCCAACTTGTTCAGCAGAATACATTAAATCCTGTAATTCTTTATTTCCAACACAGTCAGGAATCAACATCATTTTCTGTTTAAGCAATCCAATAACATGTTGCTGATACTTTAACATAAGAAACTGGCAGTTTAAAGTCTTAATGGCCAAGGATGCAGAAGTGTAAACCTTCTTACCCTATTTATCCAGCGCCCTGGATCTCTATCAGAAGCGGTAGGATTTTTAGCAATAGAAACCTTAATGCCCTTGGGCCCCTGTGAAATAGTTTCTGGATCCGTAATAGGACTTTTAAAAAGGAACTTGTGTGACTCAGGGACCCTGTAGTATTTGTCAGGTTTTCTGGGAGCAGGAGGCAAGAAATCAGGGGCCAAACTAGATTCCGAAAAAGCATCATCAACAATATCTAGTACAGGAGGAATAGCTAAAGGCCTATGCTGAGGTAGGAGTAAAAAATCCTTAAGCCTCTTTTTTGAATCAGAAAAATCCTGGCTTTCCCAGTGGAAATGCTCCCTTAGAGTATGCAAGGTTTCCCCAAAAGAAAAATCCTCTGGAGGGGAAGCAGAGGGAATGGAGTCCTCTGCATCAGAATCCTCATAAGTAGATAAGGGCAAATCCAGATTATCAGAAGAATCAGAAAAAACAGAATCCTGGTCAGAAGATTCATAAACACTTCAGTCCTAGGCCTCTTAGAAAGGGGGGGTTGGCTACCCCTGATTAGAGTTATTAAATCTTCAGCCATTCTTATCATTTGTCTTTTAGGGATAGAGGCCTGGGCGTCGGTTTTTTAGGTATGGTTC
Source organism: Protopterus annectens (assembly GCF_019279795.1). Lineage (NCBI taxonomy): Eukaryota > Metazoa > Chordata > Ceratodontiformes > Protopteridae > Protopterus > Protopterus annectens. The sequence goes on along the minus strand of NC_056735.1, from coordinate 1,307,885,020 downwards.
GAGATTTAAGCATAAGTGAAGTAGGAGGAATGTTTGTGTAGAGAGAGGTTACATCCAAGGTACATAACAGCCAATGGGGCTCCAATTGCATGTCAGAAATAATATCCAAGAATTGGGCAGTGTCCTGAATTCTGGCCCATGTCAAGGGTAGTAGTGGTTTCAGATAGTGTGTCAAATATTCGGAGAGAGGTTCAGTAACAGACCCCCGTCCTGATACAATTGGTCTTCCAGGGGGACATCTAGCATCCTTATGTATTTTGGGTAAAAGTATTGTTTGCATAGAGATTAAACCAGCAGCTGATGTCTAACTGACTGCGTAATGATGCCCTCTTCCTGAGCCTGTATCAGAAATGAATCAATTTTGGTCTTGAAATGACTAGTTGGGTCCAATGGCATAGCCATATAATATTTGTTATCCCCCAATTGTCTAGCTGCTTCTTCATTATAGTTGGCACAATCCTGAAACACTACCGCCCCACCTTTATCTGCTTGTACAATAACAATTTCTTTATTGTTCTTGAGATCCTCTATACATTGTACCTCCTCTTTGGAAAGGTTATTGTAGGATACCTGAAAATCCCTGATGTTACAATGTAGATCCTTCAGGACATTAGCTTGAAAAGTGGATACTAAGTGTGACATAGGTGGAGTAAAAGTAGATTTTTTGAATCTAAACTCTGGAACTTCCTGAATAGTATCATTTTTCAAAAAACAATTTTAAATTGAGTAAATGGCAGAAATTGACCATATCCTGTGCTAAAGTGTATTCTAGAACAAAAAAGCCGGGGACAAAATTAAGCCCTTTGTTAAGAACTTTAATTTGTAATTCAGAAAGATGTACAGATGAGATATTATGTACATTCATACAATTTGTTAATGTTCTATCATCAGTTGTAACAGACCTTCCAAACCCTCCAGAGGTTTGGCATTTTTTATGCTTCCTCCCCTCTTGTCTGTACCTGAACCCAAAGGGTGTGACAAACGCCTCCTTTTGGGATCAGGTGAGGCATCTGTGTGGTTACCCTCCCCTTCAGTATTGGAGAATGTCTCATCCCCGGATGTGTAGCTCAATGACTCCGAGCTACGTTTCAAAATGGATTTGGGTCTTTTTCTCTTGAGGGCCAAAGGTTTGTTGCTCGGAAGCCTAAAGGTGACACTCCTAGGCATATCAAATGGTTTGTCTCTTTCGTAGTCCCCTACAGCCCTTTGAAACTTTTTCAATTTTTTTGTCCTTTAGAACCTGTTCTAACTTAAGTAGTTCTGTTGTTAACTAATTCACCCGAGAGGTGAAAGACTCACTAGATTCAAATTTGTTAACCTCCATACAAAGTGTTTCTACCTCCTGAATCCCTTATTTAATAGCCCGTTCATAAAAAAACTGTTAGTGCATCCACAAAGCCCAAGGATGTTGACTGTTGAATCTGTGTCCACTCATCTGTTAATTGTTCATCAATATTATGTACCAAAGGTTGTACCTTCACCCTCAAACCCCATGGTGTAATCTTTTTGAGTTGGTAAACCTTAAACAGGCGTAAATGCCAAACATTGGTTCAAAGACCTTTCATACTTTTACCCAACTTAAAGAACATTGATTCACATTGTTTATCTGGGTCTTGAGTCACCCCCGAAGAATGATTATCCGCATCTGGTAAACCTAAACCAAAAATGGCCAAATCATTCATATCAGATGGTAAGCCTTTCACAAGTGGAGTCAAAGCCATGTTGCAAAAAACATATAAAAATCACCAAGAAATGTTAGTGAATTGATCAATTTTGCAGACAGCAAGAATAAGACTAAAATATGTATACCCTAACCAAAGCCAACCTATTGGACAGATAAGTATATCTATAAAGAGCTAAGACACGAAAATAGGTCCAATATATTTCCGTTGATTCAAACTTTAGATTAAATATAGAATAGTAAATTGTTAGTATTGGTGAATATTACATACAAGAGTAGACCCAGAAATAAAGAGCCTGATCAATATTATCCAACAAAGATACAATAGCCAGCCCTTGTGATCTAACCTGAATAAAACAAAGAAATCACAATGCTGCGTATCCCCATAGGTGCAGAATTGAATCGCAACCAAAACCACCATATAGGTGGATCTTGAAATAACATAAAATATCAACCCCTGCTTGTATAGTGTCCAAGGGAACAAAAAGTAGGGGGTGCTAATACACAAATATCAATGATACAATAGCTAGCCCCTGTGGTTACATAGGGATAACCCTCTTTATCAAAAAAAACACAATGTTGCGTATCATCATAAACAAAAATAGATTCACACCAGTTGGCCCAATACAGATGGTCCAGAATATCCACTCAATATGACAACCACATATAAATACCAAAAACATATTCATATCATAGACCCAATGATCGTGTCAATGTTAAATTGGCCCATAAACTTGTATGTGACCCCAATTATATAGTCTATAAAAGTTGCTGTAGGCAAAATTGACAATCTTCATAAACATTTGCCAAAAAGGGAAATGTAATTATTATGCTGTGTACTGCAACAAGGCCGACCCCAAAAGACCATATATCACCCTCTTAAAACCACCAAGTGGCTGTATATTATGATATTGGAACAGGACACTACCTAGTTCTTGGATGTTATTTCTGACATGCAATTGGAGCACCATTGGCTGTTATGTACCTTGGATGTAACATCTCTTTACACAAACATTCCACATTGGGCAGGTTTGCAGGCTTTGGATTTTTGGTTGGGAAGATCTGGTTTATACCAACCAGGCTTTAATACTTTTTTAGTATGCCTGGCTGAATATGTTCTTACCAGTAACATATTCTACTTCCAGGAACAATGTTTTTGGCAGGTCAAAGGCACAGCAATGGGTGCCTCTTTCGCACCCATTTATGAGGACCATTTCATGGCTTATGTTGAGGAGGTTATCATTTATGACTCTAGTCATAATCTATACACTGATGAATTAGATATCTGGATGATTGTTGGGTGGTGTGGAAGTCAGATGACACCTATCTACAGGAATTTATTGGCTATCTCAATGACAATGTATGGGGAATTGAGTTCAAATTAAATTTCCATAAATCGAAGATTGATTTTCTTGATGTTGAGGTTAGCAGGAATCCCGATGATACCCTAGCCACTCGGGTTTTCAGGAAATTTCCTGAATATAACAAACTTTTACATGCTACAAGCTTTCACCCCCAACATATCATCCAAAATATCCCCAAATCACAATTCCTCAGAGTCAAAATGATCTCCTCTAGCCAACAAACATTTGAGAATACCAGGAATGATTTAATACACAGGCTTCGTAAGAGAGGTTACCCCTCTGGTACTGTCAGCACTGCTTATCATTGGGCTTCCAATCAGAATAGAACTGACTTGTTACAATACAAGGACAAACCAAAAGATTCATCTGATTCTCTGGTTCGTCTGGTGACCACATATGGACACAATACACGTGGGTTTATGAATATCATTAATAGACACTGGAAAATTCTTATGGCTGTCTTTTTTGGGTGACAGATGCTCTTTTTCTTTTAGAAGAGGATGGACATTAGGATCCCTGTTTAGCCATTAAAAGAGGGTGGGTCCTAGTTCCATTGTCCCCACTGAACATACACTGAAAGGTGGCCCAGTGTTGGGTTGTATACCACGTGGCCACTGTACTTATTGCAACAAAGTCCAACATACAAGGGAATTCAGTAGTCGGAATACGTCAGAAGTTTTCAACATCAACTTCTGGGCTAACTGTAGTACAGAGTGGGTCATCTATCTAGTCACATGCTATGTGTGACAATTTTCTAGGCATTTTCGCCTCAGGATTGGGGAGCATCTTAGTGACATTAGGAATAAGCGTCCTAATAATGCTCTGCTTAAACATGTCTGTAAACATAACTCTGCTTCTTTTTATCTTACTGTTATTGATTGCATTGTAGGTAAATGTAGGGATAAATCAGGATGGCATGACTTACTATATTTTAAGGAACGTAAATGGATCATTAAATTAGTGGCTCTGTCCCCACCTGGGCTTAATCACCAATTCTAATGCACCAATGAACTGTCTTTGTGGTACTATATATATACATATATATATATATATATATATATATATATATATATATATATATATATATATATATATATATACACATACTTATATGAATGGTTACTATTTGTTTTTGTTAACTCACTGAAGAAGGCTATTACAGCCGAAACCGGTTTGAGACAGGTAGTTGGGCTTACTACCCTCTACCTAGCTATGTGTTTTTTACATTAAATCTTTTGAATTCCACCTTTTCTGCTGGCTGCAGAAGCACATCCAAGATATTAAGTATCCTCTCTCCCTTATTCTTAGGTTTAACACAGAAAGATTAACAGACTGATTTGGAGTGATACATGACACCACTTCTGGCATAAAAGCAGGTTTGGTGCTTAACACAACTCTATCCCTGTCAAATATCAGGTAAGGTTGTCCCACCATGACAGCTTGCAGCTTAAAAACTCAAGTTGCAGATGTCAGAGCAATAAACAAAACAATTTTCCAAATTAAAAACTTAGAATCAGCTTAAACTGCCAGTTTCAATGATGGTGAGGTCAACTTTTCATCAATGCAGTTGAGATTACATGAAGGAGGGATTTCCTTATGAGGGGGTCTCACTTACAAAACTCCTTTCATGAAATGTTTTGCCAAAAAAGAAGAAAGACGTGATCTGCAGGCGGACAAGCAGAGATGGCTGCTAAATGCAACTTAATAGACACATACAATAAGCCATCCTGAAGTAATTCACACAAATATTATTAGACCAGAGGGATACTAACCTCAGTGGACTAGGCACCAGTTAGAAAACCTCAACCATTTATAAACACAAGATTTTACAGTAGCAGTTTTTCTGGACTCTAACACTTGCTGCACATCTTCAGAACCAGGACTCCCTCAGGCAATAGGGGGTCAAACACAATGATCTTTGGTATTTCTTTCTGAACCTTTATAAGTACCTTGCAAATTAGTGGAAAGGGTGGAAATGCATACAGTAACATTCCCATTCAAGGGAATGAGAATACATCTCTCCTCCAAGCATGGCTGCAAGGATGTCTGGAACAGAATTTCTTAACTGTTTGTTTTGAAAGGAGGTGAACATATCTATTTGAGGTGTTTCCCACATCTGGACCAGATCGTGTAATAACACTGCCTTCAGCTGCCACTCGTGTGTATCTGCCCAGAATCTGCTTAGTCTGTCAGCCGTAATGTTCTGTTCTGATGGGATGTATAACACTGGAGGAGTCAGAAAATGCTGTAAAGCAAGTTTCCAAGCTGTCATTGCCAACCAACACGGAGGGTGTGACCTTGTACCCCTCCTTGTTTTCTGAGGTACCACATCACTCTAGTGTTGTTCATAACAATCAGAAGAGAACCTGGAGTCCACAGGTAGTGAAAGACTTTCAAGGAGTGAATCACTGCCAACATCTCCTTAAATATTGCTGTTCTCTCTTGGATCTCCAAGTGGCTTGCACTTGCATCCCCACTGACAAAGCTCTTTAAGTGAATTAAGTGCAGTCAGACAAATCTGTCTGGACAGGCTGCACTTGCAGTGGATGGGAGAAAGGAAGTCCTGGCTTGATACTCAACTGCAACATTCCTCTTGGAGAATTCCAGAAACACCATCTTGTAAGACAGGATGCTGTCTCCCAGAAGAAATACCATTCTTTTGAGGGAATAAATTAAGCACCCCAGAAAGAATAGTATTTGTGAGGGTAACAACTTCCAGAGGTTCAGTTTGAACTCTTGCTGGGCGAGTAAGGTAGAGACCTTCTTTCAAGGATCCAAACACCTGGATGCACACTGCACAGATCAGCAAGTCATCCAAGTAAAGAAAAATGTGAATGCCCAGAGTCCACTACTGGACCACTACCAGGGCAAGGCATGTGCTAAACCCTCATGCTACAGCAGATAAGCAAAAGGGCAATACAGAAAACCAGACAAAAAATCTATGAAATATCCTGAAGCAATAAGCAATGGGATATGATGATATGCATCCTTCAAGTCCAGAGTAACCATGAAACGGTGGTCTGGAAACAGGGGAAGTACTATCTGCATGGTGAGCATCTGAACTTGGGGATCTTGACAATCCAGAATGGAAAAGTCCAACAATGCTCTCCATGATAGCTCTTTTTTTAAGGACCAGGAACATTCTGGAGTAGAAACCTCTCATTTTTTCTGAAGGATTGACACGTTCTAGGACCCCTGAGTCCAGCATTTGTCAAAGAATAGGAAGAGGTAAAGCCTGGCCTGGCTGATAAATAGGAACCCCTCTGAATGGAGGCGGATCTTCTTTCCACTGACATCAGTGACCCCTGACAACAATGTTGTGCACTCATTTGTTGGAAACTGCTGATGGTCAGGTTGCCTTACTGACTGCTAACTTTAAAGAGGTGGCATCAGGTGGGGGGGGGGGGCTTGAGAAAGAATGGTGCCATGCCTCGGCATAGTCATAAGTTGGAAGGGGGAATATCCTTTTTGGGAAAGGAACCCCTCTTGTTATGGCTGGATGAGTTTCTCAACCCACTATTTTCTTTTATTGCCTTCATTTTTCTTTTGCTAGGACTTCTGTTTGGAAGGCTGCAGAAAATTATCCTGCTTAAAGGAGGTAAATTTGGAAATATAAAATATGTTGAACACTCCTTGCCTGAGTTTACCTCTGTCATCCCAGAGTTTAAGGCCTTATTAGCTGCTGTACCAAACACAAAATCTCATTTTTTAACTCATGAAAAAGATTCTGATTGTGCAACCAAGCATACCACATAATCACCACTGACGGCACTGCATTTCTAGCAACAATCTCAGCCTCCTCCAAGGCACTCTTTAAAGCATGTTTTGACACTTGAGAAACATCAGCAACAATATTTTTGCAAAAACATTTTGCTCAGTAGGTAAAGATGTAACAAACTCATCTAAGCTATACATACATATAAACACAAACTTTCACTAAAACACTGGTGGTTAAACACTTTAAAAGCCAAGTGCTGAATTGAGCTGCATTCTAGCCATTTTTTCTAATTTACATGGAGGAAAGTACAGTTGTATAAACTTACCATAAATGTAGATGTTTGAGTGTCTTCACTGTTGCAGTCATCACATTTGGGTTTATCCCTGCTGGGGTAGCCCTCGACCGGCCTGAATATCAGAGACTTAATGTTTCTGTGTCAGTTGCTGTCACTTGAAGACTGACATCAAATCGTCAGTGGTATAAAGGAATCCAGCTGATGCCATTACATGAGTTTTTCTTGCCCTAACCTGTCAGGAGCCCCCAAAGTAGGAGGCCAGGCACTGGTGGCAGAACCCCACCAGTGGAAAATAAATACCAATATGTTCCTTGTAAGAAAAGAAGAACAACAAGGAAGAAAGGTAACAAAAATAAAAAGGGGGAAGAAGGGAGGGAAATCAGGACTGCAACACTGAAGACATTCTAACATCGACATTTATGGTAAGTGGACACAACTGTACTATGTTCTTCCTGTTTCACTGTTGCAGTCATCACATTTGGGTAGATTCCCAAAGCTGAGGCAATGGGTGGAGGCAGTCAAGGAAGTTAGGGGCTGGCTAGCATGCCCTGCAAGACTGCAAAGGCAAAAGCTGCCCTGGATTTAAAAAAAAGAGAGGCAGGTGGTAATGTTTGGTAAAGGTGTGAACAGATGTCCAGGTGGCAGCCTCCAGGGTGTCCCTGATGGGGACTCCTCTGAGGAAAGCTGCAGAGGTGGAGGCTGCTCTGGTGGAGTGAGTCCCGACCACCTTGGGGGGAGGCTTGCCATGCTGTTTGTAGCAGAAATGGATGCAGTGTGCTATCCATTTGGAAATGGTTTGTTTGGAGATGGCTTTGCCCTCTGCCCCTGAAGCAAAGTTAACCAGCAGTTGATCAGATTTTCTGAAGGGTTTAGTCCTGTCCAGATAGTATCTGAGCTGCCTGTACACATCTGAAGTGTGCAGAATCCTTTCCCCCTTGCTTTGAGGTTTAGGAAAGAAGGTGGGCAAATGTTTAGACTGGTTGAGAGACAAACTGTATATCACCTTGAGCATGAAGGATGGATTAGTTCTGAGGGATACCATGTCTGCATGGAAGATGATGAAGGGTTACATTGCCATGAGTGCTTGCAGCTCAGAGGATCTTCTGGCTGAAGTGATGGTCAGGAGGAAGGCTGTCTTCCAGGAGAGAAATTTTAGCTCTGCAGAAGAAGCTGGCTCGAATGGAGGCATGGTGAGCTTTTCCAAGACAAAGTTAAGGTCCCAAGCCGGTGATGTTGCCCTTCTGGGGGGCTTCACATTGTTAGCCCCTCTGAGGAACTGCTTGATCAGAGGTTGGGAAAAAAGAGGCTGCTCAGTGGAGAAAATAAGCGGAAATAGCAGAGTCTTGAACTTTTATAGAGGAGAAAGAGAGACCACTGTGTAGTAGGTCAGCTAAATAATCCAGGATGAGAGGGATGGAGGGCTGTGCCGTATTGGCCCCCATAGCCTGGATTCAGGTGTACAATCTTTTTCATTTATCTGCATAAGACAGTCTGGTGCTAGGGCATCTGGCCTCTCGGATAACATCCAGCACCTGTTTACTGAGGAGGGCAGATTACAAGCCAAGCTGCCAAAATGGGTGTCTGCATTTTGGGGTGCATGAATTCCCCCCTCCCTCTGGCTTCGGAGGTTGGGAATCTGAGGAAGATTCCATGGGGACAGTGGGGACAGGCTGCGCAGCAAGGAGTACCAGTGCTGTCTGAGCCAGTCTGGAGCTATGAGAATGGTCCTTTGTTTTTCCTCCCTTATTTTGATCAGTACCTTGGGAATGAGAGGTAGGGGAGGAAAGGTACAGACTGAGAGTTTTACCCAGGGGAAGGACAGGGCATCTACTTTCCATGCCATGCAGAGATGTTCCCTGGTGCAGGACTTGCTGAGCTGATGGTTGGTGTTGGAGGCAAAGAGGTGTTGAGATCCTGCCCTGAAGTGAAAATATTTTCTGCAGGACTCCCTGATAGGAATGTAGAGGTAGGCCCCTTTTAGGTTCAGGTTAACTAGCCAAGCGTCCTTGGAAAGCATGGGCAGCAGCTGCTGGAGGGTGAGCATTTTGAATTTTGGGATCACCAGGAAGGTGTTTAGAATGGATAGATTGAGGATGGGGCACCAGGTGCCCTATTTTCTGGGTACCAGAAAAAGTGTGGAGTAGAAGCCTTGGCCTATCTGCTCTGCAGGAACGTGTTCTACTGCTCCCAAGGAGAACAGGGTATGGATTTGCTTTTGAGCCTCTGCCCACTGATTTGGTGGTAGATCTAGGAACTCTTTTGGGGTTGGAAGGGTGTGGGAGGAGAATTTGTACCCCTGAGACACAATGTTCATTGGTCCTTGGTAATGGTGGCCCAGGTGCTTGATTGAAAGGAGAGTTTTCCTCCTAGGGGTATGTGATGGTGGGTAGAAGAGGGGAGGGAGTGAAGTCATTGTGAGTTTTTAGCATAAGGGTGTGGCTTAGAACTCCCTGGTTTTAAATTGGAAGCAGTCCACTGCATAGATCTCTGCAACCCATGGGACTGCTGTCTTGGAGGTCTGTTTCCACAGGACCTAGGCTGGCCCTGTTTACTAGGTGCAGGAAAGGACCAGTGCTTGGAAGGAAAATGCATTCTGAACCAAGGGGCTGTACCTGTAAGAAATCTTTAACAGTTTGCATAGATTTTGCTTTTTCTTCCACCTTTTCTCTTTAGTACCAAATATGTTACCTTTGTGCAAGGGTGCATCCAACAATTTTGAACTGACATGGTCTGGCAGGGGTCGTTCCTTAAGCCATGCATGTGTCCTAAAGACAGATCCAGTGACTGCTGCCCTGCAATAAGCTTCTAGGGCATCAAAACAGCAGTGCAAAGTGTGTTTACTTACTTGACCATCATAGTGCATTAATTCCTGTAAATCTTTAGATTCTGCCCATGCAGGAAAGGAGGAAATTTTTTGTTTAAGGAGTTCCAAGGTATGTTCTGACATTTAAGCATATGGAACTGACAATTTAGTACCCTAATAGCAAGAGCAGCTGAGGTGTCTACTTTTTTACCCCATCTGTCCAGTTCTCTGGTATCCCTGTCTGATGGGGTGGGATTCTTACTTGAAATAGCTTTAACCCCTTTAGTGCCTTGAGTAATGACCTCAGGGTTCGCTGTTGGGTTTTTAAAGAGATATTTGTGAGAGTCAGGGACTCTGTTAATACCTGTCTGGCTTTCTGGGAGCAGGAGGGAGGGCATCTGGAGTTGAGATGGATTCAAGGAAGGCATCATCACCACATCTAGGACTAGGGGGAAGGCTAAGGGCCTGTGCTGTGGAAGGTCTAGGAACTCTCCGAGTCTCTTTTTAGACTGTGGGTAGTCTTGACCCTCCCATTTGAAATGCTCCCTTAAAGTATGCAGGGTTTTCCCAAGGGAAAAATCCTCTGGGGGAGAGGGTGAAGAAATGGAATCCTCTGCATCAGAATCCTCATATGTGGAGAGGGGCTACATGTCTTCATAGTCAGATGCATCAGATTCATCTGACTCTTGTTCAGACAACTTCTGGAGACAGATCTCTTTCTTTTTGAGGGAGTGGCCTGTCTTCCAGCAATCAGCATGATAAGGTTCTCTGCCATTCTAAGCATTTGTGACTGAGGCAAGGGAACAGGTGTCAAAGAATGGCTGGAAGTTGGTTTCTTGGGGGTGGTTTGACCCTTGGGCCTAAGGAACTCGGTTGTTTTTGAAAGAACGGTAGTCATGAAAGAAGGTGTCGGTTTATGGCTGGATTTGGTGTTGCAAAGGACTTCCTCAGAAGCCAGTGCCTGCACAGCAGCTCTGGACCCATCCAAGGTAGAGACGACCACAGGATCCTTAGACAAAGAAGAGTTCTGTGGCATACCGGACTCTGAAAGGGTCTCGGTAGAGGCCTGTGAATTAACTGAAGCAGGCATCAGGGGCTGCGAAAGCATCTCATTGAATTCTGGAGGACTGAAGACCAGCTTGGCGGTAGCGTGGTGGGAAGGTTTAGTCCTGTGCGGTCTGTCTCTGTCTTTATCTTTACGTTTTTTCAAAAGATTTGGTCGGATGGCTTATGGAAGCCATTAACGGAATTCGAGGACTGTAAACAGAAATATCTGGCTACAATAAGGGCCAGACGATTAATAGTTCTGGCATTAAATAAAGCACAGAACCGAAGAGGGACGTTGTGGTCTGGGCCTAGACAAGTGACGCAGTAGGAGTGGAGGTCCCGGTATTTGCTTTCCACAGGTGAGACAATTGTTTTTCTGACATTGGTTAGTGCAAGAAAAAAAGATCCCCAATGGGGTACTTAGCTTTCAAAGACTTCAACTTCAAATCGGAAACAAAACTCAGGTAGCGACTGACCGGCACTCATGCAAACTGCTTCTGCTTTGGGCTCCACAGCAAGAAAGACTGATGTAATGGAGTCGGCTGCCTTCCTTTATACCACAAATGACCCGACATCAGTCTTCAAGCGACAGCAACCGACGCAGAAATACTAAGTCGCAGAAATACTAAGTCTCTGGTATTCAGGCCGGCCGAGGGCTACCCCACCAGGGATAACCCAAATGTGATGACTGCAACAGTGAAATACAAAGAACATCAAGATTTGAAGAAGATAAAGTCCTTTTATTAAAATAAGTCACTGGGGACACAGAAGCAAGGTCTGCAGACAAGTGGGCTGGGAGGCCAGGCATGGCTGAGCCAACACTAATTTCCTAAACACTTTTTTAGGCACAGCCTCAATGAGTAGAGAGAATTACTACCTATCTTAAAAATATCCTCTAGTGCTGGGATCAGTGGTAGTAAAGTCTCCACACCCGGAGCCTCAACTTTCGGAAAATCATAAACTCTGCTAATCTAAACCCAAAATGGAGCCATCATTTAGGTAAAAGAAAACATCTATTTGGGTTCCTGACCATATTTGTCATCAGGGGAAACCAAATGATGCAACTCTGACAGGTCCAAAACCTTAGACACCGGATCTTCAGTCTCAGAGTCCATCAAGTCAGAGGACAAAAAACTAACCAGATCAATGCTAAATACCTGTGGCATGGTCAACCTAGCACAAAATGGATACATTCTAATATACCTCTAAACAGCCATCCAAAGTCTATTTCTGCAGGGATATTATACTGAGAATTGCACTGAGAAAAAAAAAAGCAATTTCAGTAGTCCTGCATGAAGCCCAACATACATGTCACAAAGACCCCCAATTTCAAGTAATAAAGGTTACTTTCACTGCCTCATGAACAGAAAAATCCACAATAGCCTTAGACAAGGAATTAAAAATAAACGTAAGAAAAATTCCAGTCAAAATTTTTTAACAAAGAAAATGGTGCTAAAATCGCTATTTAAACAAAACAATATTTTAAAACGCTGCATATCTACTTACTTATCTCAAATAATCATAGCCCCAAGGAAAAAAGTGCAAAAATGGCAAGTTTTCCTGTGAAAACCTTTAAAAATTACCTGCAGTTCTGGCAGCACTAAAGAAGAACTGCACTAAAATGTCGTACTACAGAAACTCAGCTAAACATTCACCAATGGCCTCAAAACACATTAAAAAGGGTCTAAAAACTAACAGAAACACAGAATCAGATTAAAATAAACAGTATAACTCATACTGAAACAGAAACAAAACACAAAATACATACAATTTTCCAATAAGAAAAAAGTACAGTTGTGTACCTACCATAAATGTACACGTTCAAGTTTATTCACTGTTGCAGTCATTACACTTGGGTTATCCCGCTGGCAGGCTACCCGCAGTCGGCCTGAATTCCAAAGTCCTGGTCCAGTGTCGGTTGCTGTCGCCTCTTCCCTGACGTCAGTGCACCAGGAGTATATAAGACGCAGCTGACGCCATTTTATTCAGTTTTTCTTGCCCCAGATGTCAGGTGCCCCCAAAAAGGTAGGCTAAAAATATTGCTTATAAAAAGCATGCACTAAAATAAACATTACCTTCATCTGCAAGCAAATACACCACATAGGTTGTATAGAATAGAGAAGTACAGATAAGTCCCAGCAAAGAAAAGGGGGATGGTGGGTGGGTAACCTGGACTGCAACAGTGAATACACTTGAACATCTACATTTATGGTAGGTACACAACTGTACTATGTTCATCGTGTTTCATTGTTGCAGTCATTATACTTGGGTTGAATCCCAAAGCAGAGGTTGGACGGCTGGGTCTAAATAGGATTAGGAGTGGCTATGAGGCCCTGCAGAACTGCAGTGGCAATGCCTGCTCTGGATTTAGAGTAAAGAGGTAAGTGGTAGTGCTTGTTAAAGGTGTGCACTGAACTCCAAGTTGCAGCCTCCAAAATTTCCTTGGTTGGTACTCCTCTGAGAAAGGCTGCTGATGTGGTAGCTGCCTGGCAGAATGTGGCCTAATATTCCTAGGTATTGATTTGCCATGCTGTGCATAGCAGAAACAAATGCAGTGTCCTATCCATTTTGAAATACTCTACTTTGAAATAGCCTTTCCTTGTGATCCTGCAGCATATGCCACAAAAAGTTGCTCGGTCTTTCTGAAAGCTTTAGTTTTGTCCAGGTTAGAAGCGTAGCTGTCTGTGTATGTCCAAAGAATGCAAAAGTCTCTCCCCTTTATTCTGGGTATTTGGATAAAAAGTAGGCAAATGAATGGTTTGGTTAAGAGCCACACTGGATACTACCTTTGGCATAAATGTTGGGTTTGTCCTTAGAGAAACCTGTCCTGATGGAAAATGATAAAAGGCTCCACTGCCATTAATGCCTGTAGCTCTAAGACTCTTCTTGCTGAAGTTATTGCTAGGAGCAGAGCAGTTTTCCATTATAAGAATTTTATCTCAGCTGTACTGGCTGACTCAAAAGGAGGCAGTGTGAGCTTTTTCATAACAAAATTGAGGTCCCATGTAGGTATCGGTGCTCTCCTTGGGGGTCTTATGTTTTTGACCCCTCTGAGGTACTATCTTAGCAGTGGATGTGAAAAAATAGGAGGTTCCGTATTGTAATGAGCTGAAATGGCAGAGGCATGGATCTTAATGGATGAGAAGGATAGGCCTTTGTCCAACATCTTAGTTAGGTATTGTAAAATCTGAGGAATATTTGGAACCTAAGGTTCAAGTCCTTGTGCCTGGTTCCAAGCACAGAATCTCTTCCATTTTTCTGCATAAGATTTTCTGGTGCTGGGCCTCCTGGCCTCCAAAATGACATCCATAACTGCTTTAGAGAGAGGTGTATTCTGAGTGGTTATATTATTTGCCATGCAGCTAGATTTAAGGTCCTGAGTTGGCTGTGCAGGATCGGATTGTTTTGTTTTGTCAGAAGATGAGGAATTTGAGGTAAAGTCCAGGCTGGGCCTTGAGACAAGTTCTTTACGATTGGGTACCAGCACTAGCATGGCCAGTCTGGGGCAATCATAATCATTTTTGGCTTCTCTTGTCTGACCTTTAGGAGTACCTTGGGGAGGAGAGGCAGTGGAGGAAAGGCATAAACTGTCAGGGCTTTCCAGCTGAATGATAGAGCATCCACCTGCCATGCTTGAGTGTGATAAGTCCTTGTGCAGAATCTCTGTAGCTAGCAGTTGTGAGGGGAGGCAAATAGATCTATGTCTGGGCATCCCCATTTCCTTGTTATCATGCTGAAGACTTGTGGATCTAGTTTCCACTCGTGAGGGTCCATGAGGTTTCTGCTTAGTTCGTCTGCCAAGAGTATTTTTCTTTCCTGGTAGGAATTGTGCCTGTAGATGTACTTGATAAGTCAATGCTGTGTTCCACAAAGTCATGGCTTGCCTGCAGAGGGGGTAGGAATGTGTGTCCCCTTGCTTGTTTATGTACCACATGACTGTAGTATTGTCCGTCTTTAGTAAAAGTTGTCCTGGATGAAGTAGATCCTTGAAGGCTGTCAGGGCATTCTGTACAGCTAGCATCTCTTTTTGATTGATATGAAGATGCATTTGGTCTGCGGACCACATGCCCTGAATACATTTTCCCGCCATGTGTGCCCCCCAGGCATCTGCCTGGCTGTGGGTAAAGTGAAAGGCTGTCCCTTGTTGTGGTGACAGGCCAGAGCCTACCATCGAAACTCTTGTTGCAGGCAGGGAATGAGAGTGATTATTGTCTCCAGGCTGTGGCAATGTTGAGTCCAAACACTTTTTAGATACCGTTGTAGCTTCCTCATATGCAGTCTTGCATATGGAATTAGCAGAATGCAGGATGCCATGAAGCCCAAAGCCTGCAGAATTTTTCTTGCAGGTAGCTGAGTCTTTGTTGCCATCATTTGGAAGTAATGAGTCAGTTGCCTTTGTTTGTCTGGCGTGAGATAAGCCATCTGGGCAGTTGTATTTAAGCTTGCACCCAGGAATATTATCTCTTGAGAGGACACTAGTTTTGATTTCTTTTCGTTTACTGTGTACCCTAGGCAAATTAGTAATCTTTTTACAAACGCCAGATGCTTTAGTAGAATGTCCTTGCTCTCTGCTTGAATAAGGCAGTCGCCCAAGTAGGGATATAGTTGAATTAATTTTTGTCTGCAAAATGCAATTACTGGTGCCAGGCATTTTATGAAGACCCTGGGCGCAGTAGATAAGCCAAAGGTCAGTGCAGATAATTGGTAATGCATTGAGCCAGCTGTGAATCTGAGGTATTTTCTGCAAGATTGTCTGACTGGGACATGCAGGTATGCCTCTTTGAAGTCCAAAGTAACGAGCCAAGCCTTCTTGCCCAGCATGGGTAGAAGTTCCTGCAGTGTCA
This sequence comes from Protopterus annectens, assembly GCF_019279795.1. Lineage (NCBI taxonomy): Eukaryota > Metazoa > Chordata > Ceratodontiformes > Protopteridae > Protopterus > Protopterus annectens. Next base: position 1,307,869,268 of record NC_056735.1, on the reverse strand, counting down.
ACATTTTGAATTTTGGAACGTCCAGGAAAGTATTTAGAGTAGACAGGTCCAGTATTGGTGTCCAGGCTTTGTCCTTTCAAGGTACCAAGAAAATTCTTGAGTAAAATCCTTGCCCCTGCTCTTGCTGTGGTACTTTTTGAATTGCCCTCATGTCCATGAGATCAGAAATTTGTTTTTGTGACTCTGCCCATTGATTGTGTGGCAGGTCTGGCATACCTTTTGCCCTTGGGAGGGTGTGAACGTGGAACCTGTAGCCCTGAGAAATAATATTCAGTACCCATTTGTCCTGGGTGATCATGTGCCAATTTTGTGAGAAAAGTGCTAGTTTTCCCCCCTAAGGGTGCTGCCAAAAGGTAAGTGCTTGGCATTGGTAGTGGGAAATCATTGAGACTGTTTCCTATATGGTTGTGATTTGTCTTCTCTGCCTTTGGAGGCTGAAGCACCCCATTGTTTAGGTCTGTATGAGCCTTAGGGCTGAGATCTGCCTCTTGGGCATCTGCATCTGCCTCTTTGTGGCCTGTTTGACACTGGAAAGGACCAATTTTTAGAAGGCCAGTTCCTGCTAAATCTGGGTGGCTGAACTTGTAAGAAATCCTTTACTGTCTGCATTGATCTTGCTTTATCCTCCATTTTCTTTAACACCTCCTCTGCCTTAACACCAAACAAAGTATCATGCTGTAATGGAGCATCCAATAATTTTGCTTTAACATGATCAGGTAAACTCTGAACCAAGCATTCCTTCGAATGACAGAACCTGTAACTACGGCTCTGCAAGAAGCCGCTAATGACTCAAAACCACATTGCAAAGTATGCTTTCCCACTTGTTCAGCTGCATGCAATAAATCCTGCATTTCCTTGTTTTCAGGACACTCAGAGCTTGTCAACATTTTCTGTTTAGCAGAGACATTAGGTATTGTTGATATTTAAGCATGAGAAACTAGCAGTTTAAAGCCCTTACAGCTAAAGTAGCAGAGGTGTAAACTTTTTTCCCCCATTTGTCCAGTGCTCTAGAATCTCTATCAGAGGGAACAGAGTTTTTTGCAAGCCTTGACCCCTTTGGAACCCTGAGAAATTGTTTCTGGAACAGCAGCAGGGTTTTTATAAAGAAATTTATGTGAATCTGGAACCCTGCAGTACCTATCTGGCTTAACTGGAGCAGGGGGTAAAGAATTAGGAGACAAACTGGATTCAGAAAATACATCAACGAGGGGCGTGGCCAAGGATGAACACAGGATAGCAGCAGATTTCTTCAGCTCCACCAATTTCATTACATTGACAGGAATTAATTACTTAAAAAAATCATTTTTGAAGTAATTTTCTTTCTAAATATGTTTGTTTTATATAGTTCTTGAACTATATCTAAAAAAGAAAGGAAATCTTAATAATATTCCTGTCAGAAATTACTTTGGAAATTTTCCTGTCAGTTTATCAGTCTGAAATGAGTTCCAGTAAGACAAATTCTCAAGACTCCAGCATCAAGAAAGAACTTCTGTCTCTGATAATTATAGTCCAGCAACTTACTGCTAAGATGGATAAAATGGATACTAAAATAGACACTTTCATAGAAAAAACTACAAAACAAATAGACTTGTTACATATGGACCTGCAACAACAGAAGATCCAGATGACAGGCATAGAAGAAGCTGTGAATGACATGGAAAATAGAATACAAGAAGAGGAAATCAACATTGAGTTTCTGCTGAAACAAAATACACATTTAACAAAGCTGGATGACCTGGAAAATAGATCTAGGCGCAATAACATTAGGATTTTTGGACTGCCAGAAAATATTGAAGGTAACAATATTACTTCTTTTTTAACAACATGGCTCCCTAAAACTTTAGATTTACCAGAAGCATTCTCTTTTGGTATCGAAAGAGCACATAGATCTATAGCTAATACTAACTCAAACAAAAACTATCCTAGATCAGTTATAGTTAGATTTCTATCATCTTTTGATAAAGAGATGGTTCTTAAATCTGCTTGGGCTAAAGCTCCTGTTAAGATTAATGAAACAACTGTGCGTTTTGACAATGACTATTCTTCCATGGTATTAGCTAAAAGAAAAGTTTTTCTGCCACTAATAAGGGAGCTTAAAAAGCACAGTTTAAAACATACCTTCTGTTTCCTGCCAAGCTTAAAATCTTCCTTCCTGATGGTCCTAAAATTTTCGATGACTTAGACTCTGCTTTACTGTTTATCAAAAAAAATAAGATTTTGGAAAAAATAGAAGAAATGGAATGGGCTAGTCCTTCTTTAAAGAGACTGGCAACTGAAACTTCGTGGAAGACTTCAGAGAAGAAGAAGAGACTAAAAACAAATGATTTGTACTATGTTTTTTTTCTCTCATCATTTTATTTTATTATTAATCTTTTTAAATATAGTTCCTTCATTTCCAAGAAGCAACAAATATTTTGAAAAAGATTTAATCAAAGTTATTCTCTGTGTGCAAAGAAATGTTTTGTTTCATAACTAGTCAAAATATCTGGAGATTTAATGGCAAGCTGTGATTTAACTTGTTTCTCTTTCTGAAGAGGAAAAATAAGGTCAGTAATTTGATACATTTTTTTTCCTTTAAAAGTTTATATGTTCTTCAAATGCTATTCCTAATTATACTTTCTTGATTACACTGCTTATGCTTGTTTGTAAATAATCTGTCATGCTTTAACTAATAATAATTAGAACTAAATAATAGTAAATAATATGTTTTATTTTAACTCTATTAATATAAACAGTAACATTCTATTGTATATACTTCTTATAGCTTTCTCTTACATTTTTTTATTTCTGCCTTACACCCTTTTACTTTCTACTCTCTTTTCTTTTCTTTATTAATATATAGAAATGCTTTTGATCATATAGACACAGTAAATAATAAGATTTGCATAGGAGTTGAGTTGGGACAAAAATGTTGAGTTTTGTTACTTATTAATAATTTTGGCCTTGATTTCACTTACATAGAGTCTGTAATAACCTGTAGAATGCATTGTGAAGGTTTTGTCATGTTTAGATGCATTTGCACTGCTAAATGAATGTTTGTCACTAGTTTTTAATAAGTTTCCCACCAAAATGTTAAGAGAGACAATCTGGGATGTGGGCTGTCTCATGCACAGTGTCTATGAGCTACTTCAAAAGCTTCAACTCTCAGAATTCTCACAGAGAAGCTGAAAGCAGCTAGTCTCACCTTTGACCTAGATATCACACTGACACATCACAGATACAGGAATGACACTACCTAATTATACTTTCTTGATTACACTGCTTATGCTTGTTTGTAAATAATCTGTCATGCTTTAACTAATAATAATTAGAACTAAATAATAGTAAATAATATGTTTTATTTTTAACTCTATTAATATAAACAGTAAGTAATATTCTATTGTATATACTTCTTATAGCTTTTTCTTACATTTTTTTTTTATTTCTGCCTTACACCCTTTTACTTTCTACTCTCTTTTTCTTTTCTTTATTAATATATAGAAATACTTTTGATAGTATAGACACAGTAAATAATAAGATTCGCATAGGAGTTGAGTTGGGACAAAAATGTTGAGTTTTGTTACTTATTAATAATTTTGGGCTTGATTTCACTTACATAGAGTCTGTAATAACCTGTGGAATGCATTGTGAAGGTTTTGTCATGTTTAGATGCATTTACACTGCTAAATGAATGTTTGTCACTAGTTTTTAATAAGTTTCCCACCAAAATGTTAAGAGAGACAATCTGGGATGTGGGCTGTCTCATGCACAGTGTCCATGAGCTACTTCAAAAGCTTCAACTCTCAGAATTCTCACAGAGAAGCTGAAAGCAGCTGGTCTCATCTTTGACCTAGATATCACACTGACACATCACAGATACAGGAATAGCAGATTAATAATATGTGTTAAAAACCTATGTCCCAAACATATACATTACTTCATCTGATTGACAAGCATAAATAATTTTATAACTCTATACTGGAAGAAATTGTCATGTGATATATTTTAAAGCAGTAGTATAGCATGTTTGTAAAATCTGGTTACTAAAATGTGTTTGCTGTGCATTATTTTGTATAAAGCAGACAGATTTATTGAAGGGACAGCAATGTAAGATGGTGCTCAGTAAAGATACAACTCAGTGAGATCATATATATATATATATATATATATATATATATATATATATATATATATGTGTGTGTGTGTGTATGTGTGTGTGTGTGTGTGTGTGTGTGTGTGTGTATGTGTGTGTGTGTGTGTGTGTGTGTGTGTGTGTGTGTGTGTATGTGTGTGTGTATGCATGTGTATGTGTGTGTGTGTGTGTGTGTGTATGTGTGTGTGTGTATGCATGTATATATATGTGTATATGTATAAATATATGTATATGTGTATATGTGTATATGAGTAAATGTGTATATGTGTATATATATATATATATATATATATATATATATATGTGTGTGTGTGTGTGTATGTGTGTGTATGTAGATATGTATATAAATGTTTCTGAGAATCTGCTTAACTATGAAGTATGATTTATAACAATTTCTATGAATACAATATTTTATTCTATTGGCAATAATGAGTTTGAGTAAATGCTCATATACAAGCAATTCAAGGTTTTTTTTGGAAGCTGTTAACTGTATTTACATGATAGAAAATAGATGCATCCTAATATATGTAATGTCTGAATCATATTAGCCAAAGTTTTTGATTTAAATGAATGTTAGAACTTATTTTTCTCTCCTCTTGATTTCTAACATCAAGATTATTTGAATGCTATTTGAATACAAGTGTTTTATATTACATGGATGTATAAAGTAGTATGAACAGTTTTTTTAAAAAAAAAAAAAACAAGTGTATTTTTGTTTATATGATGCTGTTTTATCAAATGTGTAGTCTTGTCTTGCTAGATAATTGAATTGTAAACTGTTAACTTCAGTTAAATATAACTAGTATTAAATTGATAAGGTGGTAGCTGATGTACTGCTGCTTAGGGTAGGGGGTTAACTTGAGTGGTAAATACTACTCTAAGTTGGAGTTTACAACTCCAGGCTGGATGCAAGGTTTAATCCTTACATTATTTTCACTTGTTCATTGTTATTTGTATATAGTTTTGACATCCACAATATATTTTGTACATTCATTGTCACTACAAACAAAATTGAATCCTATACGAAATCCCATAAGAGATTCAATAAATACAGCTATATTTAAAGGTACACCTAAAGGAGGAGATGTAACATTACTTATCTTGTTATTTGTTATTTTGATCATAAGATTCTTAAGTTTTAAAAATGCCAAATGACATCTTTAAAAGGAATTTCTTTAAACATTAATGGATTGAATAATCCATGTAAAAGGGCAAGCCTAATAAGATACATTAATTTACATAAGGCCAACTTAGTCTTCCTACAAGAAACCCATCTCTTGAAAAAAGATATTGATAAACTAGCCACAAACAAATATACAGTAATGGTTAGTTCAGAGCACACTCAGAAAAAAAAGAGGAGTGGCTATTTTATGGAATAAAAGTATGCCCATTCCTAAAACCATTAAGTTTTATCAGGATGACAAAGGAATGTTTTGTATGGTTACAATACAAATTAATGGGAAGACTTACACTTTAATTAATGTATATTGGATACCTGGAATTGGTATTAATACAGTGAAACATCATCTTGATAAGATCATATCATTCTCTATAGGAGATATTATTTTAGCTGGTGACTTTAATTGTATACTACATGAAAGTGATACTACCACTATAGGAAAGAGAAGAATTAAATCTAATGCAAAACATTTAAAGGATTTTGCTAATTCTTATCATTTGAATGATATTAATAATCAGATAGATTCAAAATCATTACCATACACCTTTTTTTCTAACAGATACAAAACTTATTCAAAAATAGATAGGGTCTTTATTTCTAACCAGATGGTAACAGATTTAATTAATTCCAAAATCATTTCATGTCCTATATCTGATCATAATTCAATTGTTTTGAATTCATGATAAAAATCACTCATAATGTTCAGATCAAAAGGATACCAGCATACTTAACTCAACTAAAAGACTATAAAGAATATATACTTTCAGAAGTAAAACATTTTTTAGAAATAAATAACACTCCTGAAGTCTCCATTTTTTATGTTTGGGATGCCTTAAAATCATATCTATATGGACAAAGTATCAGATGGTATAATAATAAAAGGAAATCTTGGGATAAGGAATTGTTAGATATTCAAAGTAAATTAGACTCTTATAAACATAACAATAAAGAAAATATTATGGACAAGAAAGTTATTGAAGAAATAAACAAACTAAATGAGAAATACAAAGAAATTTTAACTCATAAAGTTAAAATAACTTTAGAGAAATACAAGTTTTTGTCTTATTCAATAAGCCCCAAATACTTACATAGACTAAAGGTTGAATAAACAAAACCATATCAAAGAAATCTTTTCTCTAAGGAAAAAGAAGAATGTTTCTAGTATACCAGAAATACTAGATGAATTTAGAAATCACTTTCACAAAATTAACCATAATAATATTAACATGGAACCTAAAGATAAAATAAAGTAGTTTATAACCACAAATATGAATAAAAAGCTTAATAAACAACAGATTAAACTATTGGACAAGAGTATTTCATATACAGAAGTTATTACACAAATAAATAAGCTTAAATCAAACAAAGCACCGGGTAATGATGGTATTATACCAGAGATATATAAAATCCTTTCTAAAAATACATATTCATTAATACATAAGGTTTTTATTTTGGCCCAAACTGAGTTAATAACCCCCATCTTGGCAATATACCTGTATTTCGCCAGTTTTAAAACCTAATAAAGATCCAACTAGATGTTCTTCATATCGCCCATCTCATTACTTAATGTTGATTATAAAATGTTTATGAATATCTTTGCTGATAGATTGAAGACAATCATTCCGGCATTATAGATATAGATCAGACAGGCTTCATTGTAAATAGAAATACTTTTGATAATATAAGAAGAACTTTAACATTAATAGATTTTGCAAATAGGAAAAAGAAAGATTTAACACTTATTAGTCTAAATATAAGTTCAGCATTTGATTCAGTAAGTTGGGACTATCTGTTTACCTTAATGAAGTGCACAAACTTCTCGGATGCATTTGTAAATCTAATTGAACATTTATACAAAGGAACGTTGGCTTATATTAAGGTAGGAACATATGTTTCACAAAAAATACCCATTCTTAAAGGTACAAAACTAGGATGTCCACTTTCTCCACTATTATTCACTTTAGTAATGGAGCCTTGGGCTAATTTGATCAGAAACAGTACTGACATAGAGGGTTTTGAAATAGATGAAAATACAACATCCAAAATTCAACTTTTGCAGATGATGTTCTAATTACATCAGCAGGATCTAATTCTTCTATACAGTCTCTATTTGACAACATGATGAATTTTAAAAGTATTTCTGGTTTAATATTCAATGAAGAAAAACTAAAATACTACCTATATATACACGAAAAAATATTCTCATTAGTGATTTTACTAAATATGTACCCAATTCAGGTCAGATAACTTATTTAGGTATAATACTATCTAAAGATATTAAATCTATTATATATAATAATTATAATACCTGTTTTCTTAATATACAAAATCTTTTTAATACCTGGAATAATATGTTTTTACTATGGAGGAGAGACTTACAATTATTAAAATGATAATATTCCCAAGATTTTATACTTAATACAATCAATAATACTTCCACCTACAAAAATAATTATCAAGAAACTGAACACACTAATGTTAAATTTCTTATGGGCACCTAATAGACCTAGGATTGCATTAAAGAAACATACTAATAGCTGGTCTCAAGGAGGTATTTCTTTTCCAGACTTTAATTTATATACTATCTCTTCTATTGTAAAAGTTATTACTTTATTAATAGATCAGTCATATGTCACAAAATGGAAAGATTATTGGGAGCTAATTAGTATACACTTCATGAAAATCTCCTTAACACATAAAAATATGATTGTAAATAACTCCATGTTATGGTTACTAAAGGAATTTTGTACTTCACCTATTACACCTAAACATATGGTTTGTTACCCATTAAATATTATTATTAGTTATCATAACTTTATATTCATGCACCCTAAGTATAGGGAATGGAATTTTATTGTATTTCCTATAATGTATACTCAGGGTATGCTTTTGTCATCTACTTCTGAAGGAACTCATTTAGCTATAGATAATGATCTAAAGTACTGGTATCAGTTGATATCTGATAATGAAGTTAAAAATCTAGATTTCTTAAAACAAGAATTTGATCTAAGAGAAACTTGCTGGTTAGAGGTTCAGACCTTTAGACAACATCTCATTAATAAAATAGATTTAATGTCTATAACTGTTAAAGAATCTATTCCAACACTGATTGATTACTTGATATTAAATTTACAACATAAAGTTTCTGATAAAGGTAAACTTTCATACATACATAAAGTTATCAGACAAGAAACTTTTTACAGTGTAGATTCATACTGGAATTATTTCACTTCTATTAATGGGGACCCACCAAATCAACAAGATAAACAATATATATTGGAATCTGCTTATAGAACTACGTCTTCCATTGTCTGGAGACTTTATACATGGAAATTTTTACATAGATCTTTTATACACCTTTGATGATGAATAAAATAAATAATAAAGATAATCTATGTAAGAGATGTAATGTAGAAATTAATGCTGACTGGGCTCATATGTTTTATGACTGTATAAAATTGAAAGAATACTGGAAGTCAATTAATGAATTTTGCAGGCTCTTTTACAGATAATTTCATTATTTCTAAATCTCTTATATTATTCAACACACCTGTACCTCAAAGTGTTAAAAGGTTAAGCTTCCCTTGTTATGGTCTATTCTAGCAGTGGCTAGGAAAATAATAACTAGAAATTGGATTTCAGATACACCTCCTTCGTTCAATGAATTTAAAAATGTTATGAATATAGTGTGCCATATGGAAATAAACACAATTAGGACTAGAACAAATAGAAAAACATCTTATTTTATTGTATGGGATAATTTACAAAATTTGTTAAAAAAATTTTAATTTCAATAGCATGGTATTTTAGTTTAATTAATTGATCTGATTGTAGTGGATGTCTTTGTAAATACTTTAGTTGTTTTGTTGAATATTATAATAATACCTATTTTTAATTACTTGTATAAAATTGTTATGATATTTCTCTTATATGTTAAAACAATAAACCTGTTTTGAAAAAAAAAAGAAAATACATCAACAATATCTAGCACCGGAGGGATAGCAAGAGGTCTGTGCTGAGGCAATAAAAGAAAATCTCTGAGCCTTTTCTTGGATTCTGAATAATTCTGGCTCTCCCAATGGAAATGTTCCCTCATGGTATGCAAGGTTTCCCCAAAAGAGTAGTCCTCAGGAGGAGAGGCCGAAGGGATAGATTCTTCAGCATCAGAATCCTCACAGGGAGGAAGAGAATATCCCTGTTCTGAAGAGGAATCAGAAGAAATATAAACCTGGTCATAGGAGTCATAGTCAGTGTCTTGCCTAGGCCTTTTATCAGGGGGGGATGGGAACCCCTGATCAAAGTAATTAGGTCCTCAGCCATTTTAAGCATCTGTTTTTAGGCATGGAAGACTATCCAGGAGAATGCTGTACTTGTTTTTTTTTGTCTTTAAAGGTGTTTTAGACTTTGCCTTGGCTGTTGAAGTGGTCTTGATAGTAAGCTGTGTAGGTCTGAAAACACACTCAGAAGCCGATGCCTGCTCAGCAGCTCCGGACCCATCTGAGGGAATAGTTTCCGTAGGCCCAGTACCTTGAGTTTCCAGAGGCCTAGTTGTCTCCACGTGGGAGTCGGAGGTGGCCTGTGGCTCTGAGGTAGCGGGTGTCAGGGGCTGCGAAAGCACCTCACTGAGAACCGGCGAACCAGCGACTGGCCTAGAAGAGGCCTCATCGTCGGTTTTGGACCTCTGATACCTGTCCTTTTCTTTGTCTGTGTGCTTTTTATGAACTCCAGTCATCGGTTGTTCCGACGGCATTATATAGTTAAACCTTCGGCCAAAATAATGTAAAGCAAAATCGAACCGACGCTTAATAGTGCGTTGGTTGAATCTAGCACAAAACCAACAACTAGCAACGTCGTGGTCAGGGCCTAGGCAAGAAATACAGTAAGAATGAAAATCCTTATGAGGTATTTGCTTCCCACAAGAAATACAATTGTTAACTTTTACTGACATCGGTCTGGAGCAAGAAAAAGTTTCCCCAACGGGGTACTTAGCTTTATTGTAGACTTCGGATCTGAAATTCAAATTCGAAAATCTCAGGAGTCAGCCGACCGGCACTTGCGAACTGCTTTTGCTTCGGGCACCAAGCAGCAAGAAAGACTGAAGAAAATGGCGTTGGCTGCATCTTATATACCCCTGGCTCATTGACGTCAGGGAAGAGGCAACAGCAACCGACGCCGGACCAGGACTTTGAAATTCAGGTCGACTGCAGGTAGCCTGCCAGCGGGATAACCCAAGTGTAATGACTGCAACAGTGAAACACGATGAACATCAAGCAAATTAACAGAGTACACATTTCAAGCACTGACAGATAAAAGCAGAGGGGGGGAATAAAAACCCCAAAGGGTTTCTCATCTGAGCTCAGTAGCTGAAGTAAACAAAAAGAGAATAGCAGTCTTCCAGGAGATCCTTCTCTTACTGTGGCCCTAGAAAACTAGAAGGCCCTGTCTGTGAGATGAAGGGCAGGACCTTTTTTATGCAGTTAATTCATATAGCTTTCCACAAGCACAAAAGCTTTACCTGTTAAATTACTGAATTTGATATAAATCAACCTATAACATACCTCATGAATAACCATTCTATAAAGAAAACAAGTACATGTATAGTAGATTGTGCAAAACATTGTGCAATCACTCAGTGGTTACTAAACAGGAAGCATATATATAGTCTGTTAACACTCCCTCTGCGTCTAATAAACACTTATGCCTTTGAGACATGTATTACACTCAACAAGAATACTTAAGAATGCAAGCTCCTGCACAGGATCCTAGACCATATAAAAGACATAAAAAATGCTAGGAACCCATCAATTCTTTGACCTTCTGGAGGAATAATGAATGGATTCAGAAAACCATGTATGAACCCACAAACAGATCCAAAATGGAGCATGATCATTAGTTTTACTGCTAACCAAAAAGAAATTAGGAATACAGTAAAAACAATCAGATCATAATAAGCAGATTGCAAAAATACTTGCACCAGTTCCAAAATTTATTTACAAAGAAATAGGAGCCTCAGGGAATTATCTATAATCAAAGGCCACAGAAACAACCCCTACAAAAAGGTACATATAGCTGTGGTGGTCTTAATTGAAGCTTTTATAAGTAAATGAGTGAAACAACCAACATCTCTTGCCCCAGCACTAGTGAAACATACTTTAGCAGAAACAAGAGTGATTGTACAGCCCAGTGCACACTCTGCAACTGTTTTATGAATGTAAAACTAAAAACAGCATGAAAAGATGAATATCTCAACATTCAACAGATGTTAGACTCAAAGTCAGCAGAACTACATTAGCCAGTCACAGCCTCAACAGCCGTGCATGTAACACATTTAAATTCCACATCTTGGACAGTGTAATCCTCAACTCACTGGATAAAAATAAGAATGCCTTATTAGAGAAAAAGGGGGATGAACTGCAAATCTGTTTAAATACATGCAACAAACCCTTCACCGAGCGGACCGAAGTTCCGCTGTGGCGACCCCTAAACGGGAATAGCCAAAAAGATAAACAACAAACCTTTCACCAAATATCAGTTGTTCCATTAAAAAGTGTATTTTGCAACTTTTCAAGCTCAGTCACAAGCTCTACTACTAAGCAACTGCTACAGTTACTGATGTCACATTATAATCCTCCCACTCAGACCACCAACAAGCTATATATATATACACACACATATATATATATATATATATATATATATATATATATATATATATATATGGGTTCCGTTCAGAATTTCGAAGCTCAAAATTTTGAATTTCATATAATTGAAGATCCTATGTTGAAGTTTCAAAACTTCGAAATCCTGAACAGAGATAGGAATACAGCTCGGACCGGGAGATTTCCCTTGTCCACGCTGTAGTGCATTCTCAGAGTAGGTATATTTAAGTTACAGGGGGTGTGGGGGTGCAAGGGGGCTTAACCCCCTGCATACACATGTTTTAGTGTGCTGGGTGGTGTTTTGGGGGGTTCACAATTTTGAGATTCCAAGATCTCGAGATTCTGAACTTGATATTCTGAAACTCGAGATTTTGGGATTTTGAAATTTCGTAGTGAACCCATATACACACACACACATATATATATATATATATATATATATATATATATATAATATAGAGATAGATATGCGTATATATATATATATATATATATATATATATATATATATATATAAAATATAGATATGCTTATATATCTGTATAAACATACATTTATTTTCACTCACACACACACACACACACACATATTTTTTTCTTTTTTTTTACATCTATATAGATACATATTGATATATAAGAAGCCCAAAAGCTAAAGCTAAAATAAGTTCATGTATGTTAATACAGCTGGGACAATGTCCTTTATTTAACAGAAATTGTTTGTCTACTTACCTACTCACAACACATCACCAGAATTACTCTGGTAGCCCCCCCACCCTTTCCTCTTCGTACTCTTCATTATATAATTGCCCTCCTACCTGTACGTTAGGATTCTGGCACAAGCAAAAGACCCACCTTTACATTTGTCCAACTGTGGCAATACCTTTCCAAATACTCCAGTGTACATTTTTTTAAGATACATAAGTTTATAAACACAATGGGCAATTCTTCTTACTGCTTACCTTTCACTAGCCTATCTAGGCTTCACATTTACAGCTTATGTTACTGATTGTTTTTGGTTGCTCTTGCTGCGAAACCGAATACAGGGTCAACTCGGTCCATTCTGCCTTGCTTCACTCAGGCTCACTCTGCTTTCCTACCTTACCCCCATTCTCACCCACCCTGCTTTCTTCGGTTTTACTCACTTCCCCAACACACCCACTCCTTCCCCAGAACTAATTTCACCAATTAGATTCACACCTATCAGACACCTCTGTCAATCAAGCTATCCTGTTTTTCTTCTCTCCTCAACCTCACTCCTAGTTACTCATAATTTTTCCAACTTCACTTAAAATGGTAATTACATGCCCACCCAATATACCACTTGCACTCATCACACTGAAAACCTTCCTAGTATCCACCTATATCTCTACACACTATCACAACTTACACATCACTCTCACTCACCAACTAATTCTGATAGCATCTACTCCACTAAAACAGCCTCTCCACGCCACATAATTACATCACCTCATCTATTTAAGAGCACCATCTCACAACTCATTTCATATAATCTTCTCTACTCTAAATCTTAAACTAGTCATACTTACAACTCCTAAGACTTATTTTCAAACTCTGTTAACTTTACTCTCCTTTAAACAATTATATACTTTTAGTTGGAGACATTCACACCAATCGAAACCCTTCATCTTACCTTCAGTCAGCCTCCCTGTAACCTCAACTCTCTTTCCTCAGTCTGCTTCCCTGTAACAGCATTTCTCTCTCCTCATTTAAACAACTTCCACCCCAATACCTCTGACCTATTAATATTAAATGTTAACCTCAGAAGCCTACTAAATAAAACTACTGAATTCTACTCTACCATTGCTCACTATTCACCATGAGTATCCATTCTAACAAACTTGGGTCAAACCACACATTCAGGATCAAGAAATTCTACCCCCAGCCTACAATATACTTAGGCAGGATAGAACCCTTAAACGTGGTGGTGGTGTAGCAATTCTTTACAAAGACAATCTAAAACTTGAATGTCTTGACATTCACCCCCAAATAACCCCAAATATGGAAACACTAATCTCTCACCTTCAAATAAACCTACATAAAATATTAGCATCATAGCCATCTACCTTCTACCAAGCAACAACCCATCTACTATTAAATATCTGCTAAGCTGGTGTTCATCAACACTGGGACAAGAAAGCATAATAATAGGAAATTTTAACCTAGGCTGGGACACTATTTCCTGTGATAACCCCTCAAATCACATTCACCTTTTTGGCTTTAAACAATTAATTCTCAACCCAACTAGGGTTGATAAATGTTCTAATAATCAATCCATCCTTGACTGGGCCCCTATCAATTCCACCCTAAACTCTTATCTCTCAGGCTGCCTTCCAGACAGTCTGAGTGATCACTTTCCTACTAAAACAACTCTCTTCTCCCCCTACAGAAATTACTTATAAACTTATCCACAACAAACTAAATTCATTTCCGAGACTTTCACTACACTTCAACAAGTGAACTGGTTCCACCCAAACATCTCCAAATCAACCTAACAGGCCAATATTTCAATGATAATTTTCCTTACAATCTTAAATACACTAGCTCCCCTTAGGAAAATGCACATTAAAGCAATACACATTACCTGGCTCTCCTCTGACACCAAAAGACTCCTTAAAGAAAGAGACAAGGCATGGCATAATCACCAACTCTCCAAAAACTCAACTACCCTTCAAAACTTCTGGCAACTTCATAATCTAGAAAAAAAAAGATCTAATGTGACAAAAAACAACACTACATAGCAATTCAGTATAAGTATCTACTATCAAAGATCATAGCAACCCAAAAAAAACTACTACTTAAACTCGGTCAATTCACCACCCCAACTCGTAACCAAACTCCACAGACAACATTGACACACAACTTAATAATCACTTGTTAACTCTGTACTATTACTAGTAATAGACAATGACAACACTCTATTATCATCACATAGAATTATTGAAACAAATCCTGATTCCTTTAATTTTCAGCACATACAAACCTACTATATAAAAAAACTCTTGTCTAAACTTAAATGTTCTTCCACTAGTCCTGATCAACTACCCAATGACTATCTTAAACTTGCTGCAAGTGCTAATTCTTACCCTGTATCCATCCTTATAAACTGATCTATTACTGAGCAATATGTCCCATCTCTTTGGAAAATGTGCCATGTAATCCCTCTTTATAAAGGCGGAACCTCAACAGATTTCTCTAATACAGACACATTGCCATTCTCTCTCCCTGCTAGCCAAAATACTGGAAAATGTATTCAATCTCAACTCCTCAATCATCTCCTGAAAACAACCTTCTGTCTCCCACCCAACACAGTTTCTGTCCAAAACACAGTACAACCGCCCTAATTGGTTTTATAAATACTGTGAATGCACATAGGTACAATGGGTTATTTACCTCCTCCATATTTCTTGACTTCTTCAAAGCCTTTGACACTGTGTCCCACAAAAAAATGATATCTGACCTAGTCCTCCTTAACCTCTCTCTTTCAACCCTTTCCTGGTTCATCACTTACTTAACAAACCACCAACAAGCAGTAAGATGGCAAAATGAATTATCTTCTTCTTTACCTATTTCTGACAGTGTCATTCAAGGGTTTATTCTCGGTTCCCTTCTCTTCACGACATTCACAAACAGACTGAACACTGCCACTCAGATTGCTACACTTGCTCAATATGCAGATGACTCCTTACTGGATGTAAAAGTCTATTAGGTTCTATTTACCTAAAGTAATTTTTTCAACAATGCTACCTCTTGTATTTTAAACTTATCTTAATTCTCTGCGGATGTTTCAAGTATGTATCTTGTACTGTAGACTTTACGTATCTCAAATATTTTACATCGTATACTGTATGTATTTCTCAAAATTTTTTTTGTACTTGATCAATTGTGTATTTGTGCAACCAACTTTTCTCCTTGGGCCTCTGCTGAAACAGGCCCTCATAGACCCAGTTAGACACTCCTGGTAAACAAATGTAAATATA
Organism: Protopterus annectens; assembly: GCF_019279795.1. Classification (NCBI taxonomy): domain Eukaryota; kingdom Metazoa; phylum Chordata; order Ceratodontiformes; family Protopteridae; genus Protopterus; species Protopterus annectens. The sequence continues at coordinate 1,307,853,300 of NC_056735.1, read as the reverse complement.
TATATATATATATATATATATATATATATATATATAAACACACACATATGTAGATAGATATATAGACTAGCTATTTATCACACACACACACATATATATATATATATATATATATATATATGTTTGCCATCAAAATTTTGAAGGTTCATGTTGGAAAATCTTGAGGCCGAAAGTAAGTTTTCAAAGTTTCACAATGCTGAACTGGAATAATACAAAATTATAACAATGAAAGTAAAGCTTGATTCATTACTATGAGTTTGGCGTTGTGAATGGATATCATGGTACAGTGAGGATCAAGGAATTTACCCTTTTCTTTACTGTAGTGCGATCTCGGAGTTGGTATATATAATTTTAATTTACAGGTGAGTGGGTGCATGTTGGCTTCCCTCCCCCCTGCTAAAACGTAAAAGGACATATAGACATGTCAAATGTCATTTGTCGTGTTACTGACACTCAACATTTACACAACATTTTCAGAATTTTATTTCATTCTTTTGATAAATTATTTTGCCTTTGATATTTTGATGGTAAACTATATGTGTGTGTGTGTGTGTGTGTGTGTGTGTGTGGTCCCCATACAAATAGAAATAAAGACTAGAATCTAAGCATTAAGCAAAACCAACAGGGTGGGTAAAAAAATAGTTCCAAATTGGTTTACATCTATATATAGATATATATATATATATATATATATATATAAATATATATATATATATATATATATATATACACACACACACACACACACACACACACACACACATATATATATATATATATATATACATATATGTATACCCATCTGTGTGTGTATACACATACACACACACACACACACACATATATATATATATATATACAGATATGTATGTCCATCTGTGTGTGTGTGTATATATATATATATATATATATATATATATATATATATATATATGTATGTATGTAAAGTAATTTGGAACTAGATTTTATCCATCCTGTTGGTTTTGTTTAATGCTTACATTCTAGTCTTTTAATTACTTTAACTCTCTGTTTGATTTTTCTATAAAGATAAACTGTGCGTTACACTTCTACCAATCACATTGACAAACTAACACTCACTATACATGTACGCAACTACAACCATTATAAAATATAAAAGGGTAAAAAATATATAATTTCATTAAATCCAATTTTTTTTTATCCTGGCTGACTGGCTTCACCATTCTGAAATCATGGCAATTGTGAGACTGGATGTGACAAGTCAGCCATCTCTTTGAGGCAAAGAGACACCCCTGCTGATCGAGTGTCTGCTAAGCATAAAAAAATGTCACAAGTACAAAATCTGCACTGAAATGTGAAACAAAATAGTATTCTTCAGGGTGACAGGAGCCCAATATTTTAAATTGCAGAAAATGACTGTTTTAACTTTTCTAAAGTATATTTAAAGAAAATGAAAGCAAGCTGACACATTACATATTAAAATATGCAAATGACCTTCATAAAGACATCTCCTAATAATAAAAGAACAGTAAACTGTTAACAGACTAAGGAATTTTTGAAATAAAGTATTAACTTTCACATAACATTTTGAGAAAGGCTTATCTTTTGTTCAAAACAGTGAGAAGGTTAAATCTATTAACATAATATTGCAGAAAACCAGCCTTTGAACCACGTTGTTTTTAGGTTTCACTTGTCTCCCTTGAAAATGGTAAGAACAAATGCTAAAGGGAGTAGCTTGAGACCAGGCTGCAGTTCAGGAAAAGGAGTGAATCTTAGCTTCTTTCCGGAAGTTCCTAAGTTTTCATATTAAATCCCTTCTAAAAGGTATCAAGATATAATCACCCATGCTGTCATGCAGCAATTGCTCTACATTGGGGTGCACTACTCACTCCAATGCTGTGTGAGCAGAACCAGGGTGTGAAGAAACCTGCGGTAACTGCCCTTAGCCAATTCCATTAAAAGGGAGAACATACATTGCCTGGGTCAAAAAGGTGTCATCAAAATGATCTTTGGTAATTTCTTCTGAGCCCTCAGAAGTATCTTATATATCGTTCTAAAGGATGGACATGCATAAAGAAACTTTGCCATCCAAGGGAATGGAGAATGCTTCTGTTCTCTAAACATGGCTGCAAAGATGTCTCAAACAGAATTTTTTCAACTGTCTGTTTTGAAGGGAGGTGAACAGATCTATTTGAAATGTTCTCCACATCTGGAACAAATCTAGGCAGATATTTGTCACATGTTTCCTCTCATGAGGGTCCTTCCAGTACCTGGTTAGCTTATCTGTCTGACACTATGTTTTGCTCTAACAGGATGCCTGAGGCTTGAAATGTCAGAGAATGCTGTAAGGCTAGCTCCCAGACCGTCACTGCTAACTGCAAAGAGAGTATGACCTTGTACCCTCTTGTACCGGGTACCACATGATTGTGGTGTCATCTGTGACCAATAAAAGGGAACCTGGAGACCATAAGTAGTGAAGAACTTCACGGTCTGACTCTCTGCTAACATTTCTTTGTTGTTTATGTGTTTTGTGGTGTCTGAAGGTCCCCATTCACCTTACAGTTAAACTCTCGTGTACACTGTTCCCCACACAAAATCTGATGAGTCCATCTGGCCTGACTGAATTAGGGTCTGGAAGCAGAAGGTTAGGTCTAGACTCAGACACATCTGATCCCTCCACTGTAACTCTCATTTCACAAAATCAGCACTGTTAGCTGGAACTGTATGGGAAGCATGTGCTAGGTCCAACATTTTTTTAATACCATCATATCTTTCTCATATGGAATCTAGCCAATGGCGTCATGAGGATCACAGACACCATGAGGCCTAGAATTTTGAGAAAATGTCATGCTGAGGCAGCTTGTTGAAGAGATAAATTCCTAAAAATATTCAACAGTCAGCACTATGTCTTCCTGTAGAAAGGCCATACTTTTTTCTGTGTCCATCACACACACCAGGAAGATAATTCTTTGTGAGGGTGTGAGACAGAAGTTGTAGCTTCAACTTGAAGTTGGCAGCAACTGCCATGTGATGATGATAAGCATCCTTCAGATGTAAAGTCACCATGAAACAGTGGTAGGGAAGAAGGGGTAGGACCATTGGCAAGGTGAGTATTTTGAATGTGGGTACTTTCAAAAAGGAATTTAGGTACACCAAATCTAACACCAGTCTCCACGAAAGCTTCCTTTCTGGTGTAAAACCCTTTTCCTTTTTGAGATGCAGGAACTGGTTCTAAACCCTGCTTGCAGCTTGCGAAGGAGTACTGGAAAGAACAGGGATGCTCATTCTGGAATGTATAGTGAGCATTCCCTTAAGGGAGGATGAGTATCCTAATCATGAATTATTCACAGCACTCGCTTGTCTGAGATTATCTGCAGCCAGGCTGCTGGACTGAGCTAAAGCCCGGTGAAAGGGGAGGAGGGATAGGAGGAAGCTCTGGGAAGTTCTTAATCTTGGGTTGGTCATTCTTTAGCAGAAAAAAAGATTTTTTTTTGACGAAGGAGCACAGTTTATTTGGTTTGTAAGCATTATACTCCTGGCATTTTCTCTTGGTACCCTGAATTTTGTAAGGCTGGGACTTTTGTTTTTTCTGCCCTATGAAGTTGGAAGCCTCGTTGGGGGGGGGACCTGAGAATAAGAAACATTCTAGATACCCCAAGCATCAATTGACCTCTGTCATCCCCCATTGTTTGAGAATAAAAGGTTGCAGGCTCACACCAGAGGGTAATGGGGAAACAGGTAAGTGCTTTGCAGCCAGCTTAAGGCTACAGCAGATTTTCAAACTGTAGGCTGAGGTATGTTTTTTGTTGAGGTTTTTCTTTCTGGATGCAAATAGATTTGACAGGGGCGACTGTATCAGGCTCAGTCAAGTCAGGGAAAAACACCAACAGAATAATACACTGACACTATTAAAGGCTGACTAAGTTCAGCAATACCAGGATATATAAAGTATGTTCCCACACAGCAAGTTGGGCTAAATTACATAAAATATAGCAGAAACAATTTAAATTTTGTGCTGAGTTGTTCTACAATATACACAGAGTAGTAAACAGCACGCACAGTCATAGAACCAAGTAAAAATCACTTGCCCAAACAGTGACAAATGTATGTTCTTAAATTAAACAGAAACCTTTTTAAAACAGCATAAATAAGCATTTACTTAAGAGATTCCCTTGTCAGAAATTAAGAAAAAAATCTACACAGAAAATGTAAATAAAGTCATTTGCAATTAAATTGTGATTTAAAAATAAAGGTGGCTTTAAAAATTTAAGAAAAACGTGAACAAATGCAATGCAATCAGAACTTCAAAATGAAGCAGATCAATAACTGAAATAACAGGCCTCTTTTCACCTTGCCAAGAGGCAGTCTGTAGGGTTCAACTGACACCACAGAACTTCAGTTTCCAGGTACAACACTTAAAAAGCCCCATCGCTGTTTAAAGTAGTATTAAGCGTACAAACAACACAAGCGGAAGTTAGAGTTCCCAGAGGAATTAGCAGCAGTCGTATACAGCAAGTATATTAACACACATATTATTATTATTAGTAGTAGTATTAGTATATTTTAAAATAAAACAGAAAACCCCCAAAAATATATAATAATAAACAGAAAGGAAAGTTCCCAAAGGGATCATATCTAGGTAATACACTGTAATCCACTAATGCAGGATGCTAAGGACATTCAACTGTTTCAGTCCTACAGCTGGCACTAAAGGCTGAATAACTGATTTTCTGTGACAGGGGTTAGGCTTCCCATGATGGGAGGGGCTTTGCCAATTCTCTATCACAGATAGTCAGAGGAGGGGACTCTGGGCTCTGGAAAACTGCCAGTGCTGGGTTAGTGCAGGCACAGAACCCAAATGCCACTGAGGCAGTGTGAATGTTGAACATCCTAATTTTAGTCAAACTACCTTTCAAAGCTCAGTTGCTACTGACAAAAGAGCATTTTCAAGATTAGGACCCGAAACCTAGAGTCACAAATCTCCAAGTACATTTTCAAGATTAGGACCCGAAACTCAGAGTCACAAATCTCCAAGAAACTCAAGCATGCAAAACTTTCTTAAAAATATCTACATGAAGAGGCTAAATGGGCATGCTTTTACGGCAATGGTTAACACATAAGTAGTCTTCACTCTCAATGCAAACAGTAAACTGATAATTGAACACAACATTGTATATACTGCTCAAGTGTATTTCATTATATCATTCTGCATGATTCAGTTTATTCAAAAGGCATTTGCCCTATCTTGCTTATACTGCTTCATGATTCATATTATTTAAAAAACAAGCATTTTTCCTATCTTGTATATAAAGCTCACTTGCTCTGTGGTGTATAATTTTCTACTCTGTAAATTTTGTTTGCTGTACTTTTGTTCAAAGTTTTTTATCTACTCCCACAGGCATGGGCCCTGCTTGAAAAGGGTTTATAGACCAGTTCACTTACTCTGTTAAGAAATGGAAATAAATAAATAAATAAAAAATAAGTAAATGTGAATGAATGAACATGCAGGCTAAATATAAATATTTAAATAAAGGATTAGAATTTGGAGATCATTTGAGTCATCAATCTAATACTACAGGACTAGTGGGCCTACAGCAAAACAAGTGGCAAGCAACATTTCTTTATATAATTTTACAAGAATGGATTTCAACATGACTACAAAATTAAGTTGCTAACGATAATTTGCATGTTTGTTCATCATGGATGTGTTACACAAAGCAATGCATTTTACAAATAGTGCAGGACAGCTGTAACAAGTCAAGACACTAATTTGCAAGTAGGATGATTACATTCACAAAATGGTAACAGCAACATGTTTTCAGCTTAAATTGTAAATAAGATTGAAAGCTTTTAGAAACTAATATTGAAACTGACAAGGATTATGGAAAAGAACATTCAACCAACATACATATATAAATAAATAAGTGAAGCACCTAATAGGAATCACACATTGTCATAAGGCTAAAAATTTAATTTAAATAAATAGGAAGACTACGGTTGAGATGATGATAAAACAGACACATAAATGGAAGTACATCACAAATATAAACAGAAAAGATGAGAATACAACATGGCTACAAGATGTATATGCCTCAAGTAACAAAACGTTCTAACTTGCCTGGGAATCAGGAATGAAAATAAAGTAGATTTGGAGAAAAATATTGTTTGTCTAACAGCATTTGTTTTAGTCCTTTGTTATCAGTCTTTACACAGTCTGCCTTTCAAATGCCTGCATTTCATTCTGAACATACCCACATAATCACAATGTGTGAAAATAAAAGCAGTACTGAAAGATGTGCATTTATTTACTGGTTTAAACCTGTGAAGCAGGGTACAGCACTGAACCTGCTCGACCTTCTCCCCAAGGGATATACTAGAAGGTAAGTAAGACAATACAGCTGATAAATAACAGATGTTCGAAATGAGATAGTGCACTATAATAAAGTTTAGTTTGAGCAGTACAAGCATCGCATATACTGGATCAAATATGCACTATGTATTACATATGAAAAAGGGTTGTGTGAACACGATAAGAACACAAAGTGGGGGAGAAACATAATTTAAATTATTTATACCTATTTACATCTGTTCTGTGACAGTACTAGTAGGAATAGTGAAAATGCCACAGAAACTTTGAGTTTGCAACTTATATATCACATTAAGACAATGTCAAGGTTACATGATATTTACATGAAAAGTCAGTTTTGCTTTTTATGCCTGAACTAATAGCCTATGTTATGTTATGCAATTATGCTTACAGCAGTTATGTTTTATGTTTTCTTTTCTTTTGTAGGTAGACTTTTTATTTTTGCCCAGACTCCAGAGGAAAAAAAAAGAAGTTATGTACTTACCATAACGTTCCATGTGAGTTGTTCAACTCACCTTCATTCTTACTGATGGGCTCGGAGACGATCCCTTGGCTCCAAGTTGGCCTACTACAAAGCTCGAGGTCTTCAAATAGCTCGAGGCCAAATCCCTATCCCATGATGCACCTAGAGTTACTTCAGATCTTGTTTGCTGCTTAAAACAATACCATATGTCATTCTATAACTCCCTAAGAGAAGGTATAGAAGGGTTGAGCAGCCAGGATGGATCCAGCATCTCAGTCTTCTAAAAGCCCAGGAGGAGGTAGGAGGGAGGGACACAAGAATGAAGGCGAGATTAACAACTCACATGGAACATTAAGGTAAGTACATAACTTCTTTATGCGACGTTGTTCTATCTCGCCATTCATTCTTACTGATGGGTAGCATCCCAAGCACCATCTATCTTGGGTGGCTCACAGGAGTACATTTTTCAGGACAGTGGATCCAAACGAGGCCCTGTCAACTTTGTAATGAGTGATAAAGGTATGAGGTCTTGACCAAGTGACTGCTGCACAAATGTTATCAATATGGAGTTTGTCAGAAAAAGCAGAGGATGTAAAAACTGCTCTGGTTGAGTGAGCTTTAATTTTATGCTGTAAGAGCATATTGGCAGCTGAATAAGCAAAGGCGATACAATCAGACAACCATTTAGACAGAGTTGTTTTAGCCACTGGCATACCTTTGCTGGAGTCTGAAAAGGAAACAAAAAGCTGTTCCGATTTCCTAAAATCTTTTGTTCTATCCAAGTAAAATCTGAGCTGTGAACATCAAGTTTGTGCAGCATGTACTCTAGATTGTTGGAGTAACTGGGGAAGAAAACTGGCAAATCAATAATTTGGTTAAGATTAGTTTCAGTGCAAACTTTGGGTAAGAAAGAGGGGTTTGTTCGAAGACAGATTCTGTCAGAATGGAAAATCAAGTAAGTTTAATGGACAAGGCTTGAAGCTCTGACACTCTGCGGGCAGAAGTAATAGCTACTAAGAAGACAGTCTTCCATAACAAAAAATTGAGGTCACATGAGGAAGCTGATTCAAATAAGAGGAAGAATAATGCAGGAAAGCATAAAATTTAGATTCCATGGAGAATAGGGAGATTTCACAGGTGGTCTGAAATGAAAAGACCCTTTGAGAAAGGCTTAGGATAATTTGTGTGACATAATAGTCAAGCCTTCAAATCCAAGATGAAAATTAGAAATGGCAGTCAGTTGAACCTGAACAGTTGCTGCTGCAGCTCCACTGTTGAAAATCATGGTCAAGAACTGTAAAATGGAGGCCATAGGAGCTTGGTAAGGATCAATATTGTTTTTAGAGGCCCATATAGAAATTTCTTTCCATTTGCTAAGGTACAGTTTCCTTGTAGATGATTTATGAGAGGATAAGAGAATTTGGTTAGTCTCAATGGAAAGGTTATGGAACCTGGCTATGATGGGAATTGGAGCAGCCAAGCTGTCAGCTTCAGAGATTGCAGAGAGGGATGAAGCTCCCCTGACTAGTGCACCAGAATGTCCAGAACTGGGTCCAGAATCCAAGGGTCCTCCAAAAGATGAAGTCGAAGGAAGGGGAGCCAAATCTGATGAGGCCAATGAGGGGCTATTAGAACCATGGTCCTTCTCACAACTTTTGCTTTCTGTAATACTTTGGGTATCAAATGGATTGGTGGAAATGCATAGAGGAGACCCAGGGGCCAATCGTGAACAAGTGCGTCCCTTGGGGCTACTCCCGGAGGAGGAATCAGGGCAAAGTAGCTTCTGCATTTCGTGATCATGTGACTGGCAAGAAGGTTGCAGCAAGGCTGGCCCCACTTGCAGAATATCCTGTCCACTATTTCTTTCTTGAGGGACCACTCATGAGGCAACAAAATTGCTCTGCTCAGCTTGTCTGCTATCACGTTGGATTTCCCCAGGATGTGCATTGCTAACAGAAAGCGCTGGGTGGATATAGCCCACTGCCATACCCTAAGGGCCTCGTGACAAAGGCGATATGACCTGGTTCCTCCTTGTTTGTTCAAGTACCAGACCACAGACATGTCTGTCTGAATTGCAATTGTACCCAGAGAAAGAGAGTCTTGGAAGTACTGCAATGCCAAAAGTACTGCTCTCACCTCTAAGACATTGATATGCAGGTGTGTCTCTTGATCGGTCCATGTGCCTTGGGCTGTCTTTCCCTGAAAATGCCCCCCACCCTATCAGGGAAGCGTCCTTGGTCACTGTAGCCACTGGAGGGGGTAAAACAAAGGGATGTCCTATCGTGACATGAAGTGAGGTCAAGCACCACTGAAGATCCTTTCTGCAGGAGTTTGTGATCATTATCAGGTGAGACATGGGAAGCTCTTGGTAAGACCATTGAGTGAACAACAGCCATTGCAGTATCTGAATGTGCATGCTGCTGCAATCATACATAACAATTTTAGAACTTCTGATGCTGGAGCCTTGTTTTTGGATATCAGAATGCAGACCTGCTGACGGAGTAGTAAGACTTCTTCTACTGGAAGTCTTAGCGTGGTGGTGGTGGTGTCCAGTTTTGCTCCGATAAAGACGATATACTGCAATAGCAACCAGTAAGATTTTTTAAAGTTTACTGTAATGCCCAGGTGGCTGCAGAGTAACAGAGTGGATTCCCTGGCTTGAATGAGTTGATGCCTGGTGGTGGCGGTGAGGAGCCAATCGTCTCGGTATGGAAACACCTGGAATCCTAAACATCTCAGGTGAGCTGTGACCACTGCCATACATTTGGTGAACACTCTGGGGACTGTAGTGAGACCAAAGGGCAGGGCTCGAAACTGGTAATGATTGGCTCCCAGCCGGAAGCACAGATGATCCCTGGATGGTCTGGCCATTTTTATGTGGTAGTACGTATCCTGGAGATCTATAGAGCACAACCAATTGTCTTTCCCTAAGAAGGGAAGTATCTACTGAAGCGTGACCATCCGAAACTTCTCTTTCTTGACAGATTTGTTTAGCCTGCTGAGGTCCAATATAGGTCTCCAGTCCCCTGTCTTTTTTTGGAACTAAAATGAATCTTGAGTAAGTTCCGGATCCGGTCTGGTCTGCTGGGACTGGTTGGATGACTCTTTCTTAGCAAAGTTTGGACCTCTACTGTTGCTTGTTCCCTGTAACTGGGTGGAACATCTGGGATTTTCCTTGTCAGTGGAGGGGGTGTGGTGAAGGGAATGAAGTATCCTCTGGAAATTATACTTTGTACCCAGTTGTCATCTGTTACATTGAGCCAGGCATCTTGGTACAAAGATAAGCGACCCTTGACTGCCTCCAGAGTAGGACAGTCGGGCCGCCTTTCAGGAGCACTGGTAGGGCTTCCCAAAGAAGTGATCTCTGTCGCCTTGATTTTGCAGACCCCCCCTGCCACGAGAGCGGTGTCTTTCATTATTGCCCCCTCTGCCCCTAGAGGGGGGTTCACCACGTGTGTCCTAAAAGGCTCCTTGGGCTTTTCGGAACCACATTTTCCCCTTCCTTTTGACTCTTGGAGTAGGGCCTAGTAGGGGTGGAAAAACGGACTCCAATCATAGTCTTTCCTTCCTGCTCACACCTGGTCAAAGTTTCCTTAACTTTGGGCCCGAAAAGGGACGAGCCATTAAAGGGGTATTCCAAAAGGATGACTTGAAGGGCTCCACGAAAGAACACAAGTGCATCCAGGAGTGTCTCCTAAGAGCAATTCCTGTACAGGCTGCCCTGCTCGTTCCATCAGCTGCACACAAAATGAGGTGCATGGACAAGTTAACAATGGAGTTGAGGGTAGCAAGCTGAAAGGCAACTTTGTCTGAAGCTCCTGCAGCTACTGTACCTTGAACAGTGTCTCTCAGCTCTTTAAGGAGATCTCTTTGTAGTCTCGTGAAATGGGTTAAGTAGTTGAGTGGAGTGCAAAGGTCGCTGAACTAAAAGTGCGCTTCCCATATCTATCCAAGATCCTGGAGTCTCTGTTAGGAGGATGGATAGAAGAGGAAGTTTCTGACATTTCCTTTTTGGTGGCTGCCACCATTACCATGGCATCAACTGGCACACCTTTGGTCAAAAAAGATTTGTCTTGGGGAGCAGACAGGCTCTATGGTATCCAGAAACTCCCACGCCCTTCATGAGACCAGCTACATCAGCTCATTGAAGGACGGAGACACCCAAGAGGTGGAGGGCTGAGACCCGAAAGCCTTCAGGAGAACCGACTCATCTTCAGTAGGATTTTGGGACTGCCATTCACCCCTCTGCCTAAGGATTTCTAGTATCTCAGCAAATGAGATATCCTCAGAGGTGGACCGTGGGGACCCTTCTGATTCATCTAAGTCAGTATCAGATGTCAGGGACTCCTGTGGGGAGTATAGATGTTTCCTCTTACAAACTCTCTTCCTGGGAACCTCATCAGTGGGAGCTTCCGGTGAGGTCTCAGAAGAGCATGGACCACTCAATGGGGCTTCCTGAGGCTCTGGGTCTCTACGCTTGGCCAGGATCTGTGAAGCAGAAGCAGACACAGCCGCTTTAGGGGTGGAAGAAGTTGGAACTGAGGTTGAGGATGTCTTGGGCGATATAACTCTCTTCATGGCTTCGAAGGCACCCCTGCTGCGATGCGAAGGGACCGACGGATCCAAGGAAACCATCGATACCCCCGGCACCGGGACAGTGGGCTCTGATCCCGAAGTAGGAGCCAAGCTCCTCCGAGCCGAAGCCCCAAGAGGCAGAGTCGGAACTGACAAGTCGGTCTGACTATCCTCCCTGGACCTGACCAGACAGTGCCGACTCCTAGAGTCCTCAATCGGCACTGAGGACGTCAGAGTAAACTGAGTTGAAGACACTGGAGCAGGCGTCGGTTCCGAAGGCTCCATAATCAACAAGTCCGACTCCTCTGGCTCCGAAGGACCAGTATGGCTCAAAGGAAGAAGAGTTTAGCTGGCATGAGGGTCTTCGGCTCCGAAGCCACTTGGGTCGGAGCAGATAAAATTTTTGCAAATGCCGGTGCCTGTAACAGCTTCTGCACCACACGATCCACATCAAGATCAGAGAGGCTAACAGATGACTGAGAAGAATGGACAGAGGATGGTACCGCCTGTAATAAAGGAGACTTGGGTATTTCAGATACCGGTTCCAGGACTGGGGACCGGCTCCGAAATGACAAGACAGTCAGCTCCGATGTCTGTGGAGCCGATGTCGAAGCTTTTTGTGTCTCAGAAGTTTTGGAAGACTTTGAGGATTTGCTGGATCCATCGTGGTCACTCAAAGCTTCTTGGAAAGCGGGTTTCAGCAAACCTCTATCTATTAAATACCTCTTTCTCTCCTGGAGAACCCTGGAAGAGAAAGAATGGCAAATGGAACAGCTATCCTGTAAATGTAAAGCTCCTAAACAATACACACAATTGACATGACTGTCAGTGACGAGACATTTTTTGGCCACATTTAGGGCATTTTTTAAACTCTGACTTGGGATGTTTATCTTAGTCAGTCATATTGTCCAAATATAGAATTACACAGGATTACTGTCAACTAACATTATAAAAAAATTTGAACAGTAACCAACAATCAAAAGCCTTATAAAAATTAGGCTAAAGTCACACACACAAGTATTTATCTAGAGACAGATAATAGAAATTGTGACAGAAACTCTGTCTAAAGCACACAATTTTAAATGTTAAGCAGACTATGCTAAAAAGATAAAGATAGCTGCTATATAACACACACACACACACACACACACACACACACACACTAAACCTTATCTAAATATTCTAAGTACAGTAAACCTTATCTAAAATTTTTATAAATTGTGACAAAAGGTCACTAACTAAGCACACACTAAGTATAAAGACAAGAAACAGTGATAGGAAGGTCACTGATAAGACGCACTTTAAACTGGGCCTAGAAAAAAAAGAGGCCAACTAGAAATTTCTAAGAAAGCACAGCAGGGGAAAGGGAAATACACTATTGAGCTATAAGAGCTTATAAAAGTATCTAAAACTATCTAGTTAAAGTTAACAATAAAAGTAAGAAATATTTGTAAAAATAAGGTTTTACTGGCCCGAGCTAGTGAGAACCTGTGATCTGTTGCAGCGGCAAATTAGATCTGAGGTAACTCTAGGTGCATCATGGGAAAGGGATTTGGCCTCGAGCTATTTGAAGACCTCGGGCTTTGTAGTAGGCCGACTTCGAGCCGAATGAACAGCGAGATAGAACAGCTTCACACTGAAGATTTCTTACACAGGATGGAAAAGATTTCAACAGTTTCAGACCTAGTACAGAAAAACTGCAGTCAGTGATGTAAAAAGGGGTTTGAAGAGACGAGACATAGGAAGGGTGAGAGCAAATATTGTCATTTGTTGTCTTTATTAATAAATAGGTATGGGGAAGAATTTAGATTTAATAATTTGTGTAGGAGAGAACCCAGGAGGAGGACATCTGCTCTCTGTTGGATTAGAAGCCTTTTGTTTTGTATTTATTAATACTGTGCAGTGATGTCCTCTCCAATGAAGGGCAATAGTAGTGATGAATCTACATATTCAAAGGTTGCTTGTGGAGTGTTTTATACATTTTTTTCTTTTGATGCAGAGGTTATATAGGAAGCCAGTATTGTAACTGAGCTTGCAGAATTCCTTTCCTTATAGCCTGCCTAACTGCTGTCGAGAGGAAGTGTGAGCTCTTCCAAGACCAGACTCATATACTTTGAATCTTTGGCTTTGTTGTACTATACTGGCTCACCAGATGCACAGTAGCAAGAGCCACCCAAACCCCACCCAACACCCAGCAGCAGGTTGATGTCACACTGTTGTCATGAATAAACAATGTCATGTGTTTCTCGGCTGTATGAATATTCATCCGGATAAAGAAGCACATCACACAAACTTGTTTATTATCTTTACAGACACTGCGGTGAACTTCATACAAGGAAATGTATTTAATAATTGTCCGAGTGAATATATGGAAGGAATTACATGAAGAGGTCTGGCCCAATAAGAGATAGTAGTAAGGGCTATACTTTGGTTTTTCTAATAAATGTGGCAAAATTATGCGACAAGATGTGATTAGATAATTACATGTGCACTAGCTAACATCCATTGTGGGAACATCTGAGAGTAGCAATTTGGGGAGCAACATTCCAGGGAATTATGTCAGCCTACCTGCTTTATGAAAATTACCATGCAAAAAGTCTAACTATAGGGACAGGCATACTTTTTCAGCAGGAGTATTTAGAGCAGAAGGAGGCAGATTAGTAATAGTAGCAGGGAAAATTGTGTTCATGCCAGCGTATAGGTTGCTATTTATACTAAATGTATTCAATTATTCCACCTCAATAACGGGAAAAACAGATACAACAGCTGGAAGGAATGCAACAAAACGGTAAAATACATCTATCACATGCCAAGACATGAAATGGACCATTCAGTAGCTATGTAAACTGTTTTGGGGGTGTCACCGTGTCACTGAGGATGGAATGCATGGATCAGCACTGGATGCATGCTTAAAACAACAACGCAAAGGTATTGACTGACACATAAAGTAACACATTTCCAAAATAGGGTAAGATCTTTGATTCAGTAAAATAAGTGAATGCATATTTTTTCTTTGTTGCAAATGTTAAATGTACTCCTTTCATGTGTACTTCATTATGAGGAATGTTCCTCCCTTCCAGTCTTAAAGTCCATGGTTGGCGCACTTCGTCAATGAAAGGCCCAGCCACACAGCCACACGTTCAGTAAATTCCATGGTAAATAGCACTGAATCATACTACTTTGTCAAAAGAACTTTAAGTAACACATTTCAACCATCCTGTGAGATTCATAGATGAAGCTGTCAATAAGCTTTTAGCAAGTGATTCGTATTTTGCACATGAGATCATCGACAATCACTGTATGCATGATGTTACTGGCTAATAAGCATGGCATGCCAATCATTCCTCATTAGTATACAACATCACAGCTATTAGTCTTGTCAATCACTCTGGTCACGCCTACTCCTGCGCGAAACAGCCGGTGAGCCAGTAGAGTACAACAAAGCCAATAAACAAAGGTCATAGCGTAACTGCCTTTTGATGCTGCTGTAAATAACCATATTATTAGTATACAGAATTAAGGGGAGGTGAGAATGGCCCAAGGGCAATTTATTAGTGAATACAGAAAAAAAAAAAAAAAGAGTAGGTTGGAAAAATAGAGTCTTGGGGAAAAGTAACAGCAAGTAAAAAACTTTATCTAGGAACAGGAAAGGTATGGGTACATGCTGGCTACAAGTCAAAATGAGAATTCAGTTATCAGATGACAACAGCAATCAAACATATCTTGACTGATTTTGCTACCTAGTCACTAATTATTGTTACCTACTCAACAGTCTTTTGTAGAACAGAAAGCTTTTTTTTTCTTCAGACTAGCAAGATAATGTGAAAATGACATCAAATTTACATAACCTGAAACAAATAAGTAAGGCACAGGACTACAGTAATCCACCAAATCAAGTGCAAACATTTTTACAGTTAATAAAATCGCATAATTTTATAAAAAAAAAAAAGCATCTGCTTCATCAGGCTGACAGTGTCAACAGCCTTTGCCAGAAAACCCCAAATAAAAGAGCTTTCAACAGACTTTGGTTTGTGCCACTGATGTTTTGTTTCTGCATTCTAACCGATCTATTTGATACGTAACTTCCAGGAATTGTACTGCAGGCAAAACATAAATGAGATATTCCAGACTTTATGTCTACAGCTGCTTATAACAAAGAAGAGGTCACTGTTTATCAGAGCAAGTGACTTAGACTCTTGGTTCTCAGTCATTTTAATCAAATAATACAGGCCAAGAACATGGAATGTCTTATGTCAACCTCACATACCTCGAAAACTCTAAAGGAAAATCTTTCAGTAAAACATCCAGTTTAGTGAACTCATGCATTTCCTCAGGAGATAACAGTGCCTCAAATTTTGAATATGTATTTTGAAGAAAGACTACTGTTACTTAGAATTATGGAATTATATGTTTGTGGATCAGACACCAACAGAGAGGTCTTAAATGTGCTGGCCAACATTCAGCCAGTGCACTAGTCTACCTTGTCCACTTGTCTTCCATTTCTAAATGTTTCATTGGCCTCGCATCCTAAGAATTCCCCTCCACTGACTGGCTGTAGCGTTTATACACTGACTTAATATAACATGATTGTCACAATACTACACAGAAAATCTTTCTTGTGTAAACTATAATTGTGTTTACCATGTTCTTGTTCCTGTGCTGTAAGCTGCTGTAGTGAATGAAGTTTGTGTTTACTCAAGTGTGGATGAAAATAGTTCTAAAGAATCATACAGCCAACCTGATAACCATCAGAGGAAAAAAAAAAATAAATAAAAATAAGAAAAAAATTGATTTTGATGCTAATGACTATGACAACAATATTAATATTATACTGGGGTAATAACAGTGTGCAGCCTTGTAAAAGGTCTGCGTGCTTATTTGTGTGGCCTATTAGTATAACAGTTGTGTGATTCATACACCTGGGCAGTACTCCATCCATCTTGGCACACATTGGTCCAGCAATGGCATCAGGACACTGGTCTGCATACAGAGTCACTCCAAAAACAGACAGACATAATGACACTATAATTACTGTCATACACAAAGCCATAGAGACACTGACAGATGCACGCACACACAAACACACACACCACATGCACCCTTTGCCCTGTCAACAAATACAGGCACTTATACGCCAACACATTCAAACACACACATGGACATGCATACAGACAGACACACACACAGACACATTTACCTGCTTTTGTCTCTGTTTGGAGTAAAATGGCGCAGCTAATACTCACAGATCTCTATAGTCCTAGCGGGGGACAGTTCATATAACCTTCAGCCCTTACTGCTGTGATCACATACACATAAATAGCATATTGTGCTAATGAAACAATTGAGTACATCAACTTTTCTAATTGTTGGGAACTACATCATTGCATGGTGAGGAATACTAGTAGGTTTATTCCTACCATGCAAAGTTTTTTTTTTTTTTTTACTGTAATACTGATACGCTGCGCATATTTGTTTTGTATACTTACAAAAATTTCAGCAGGGAAAAGGAATTGCTGTATTGAGACGTGCAATACTATCTGACTCCAGGCAATGGGAGTCATATAGTCTATCCTGTTGGGACAAGCCCATACACATAGGATGCTGTGTGGGCAAAACATGTACAGTCCTGAGGAGAGGTTATTAGTCTGTGCATTCTATACAAAGGGTACTAAAGCTAACCAATGTAGTAAGACTGGTACAATGGCTGATCCCATCGTACACCTTTGCCTATGAATCATGCACGGCTTTGGTATACTACTCCATGATGTACCTGCCCAACTCCATTGCACACAAAATTTAAGTAATTAGTTTCCAATTTTATCCCCAAAATCAAACTTCAAGTAATGATTACGTAAAATCTGTGTCAAGCAGTTCATCTGGTAAAGTTTTCTTTTCTTCTTTATGTATTCATTTACAAAAAATTCAAGCTCAGATTGTTACACAAGAACGTTCACTGACAAGTAAGTGATGATGTTGGAATTTCATATGACATCAAAAGATGCGCCACTGATTTTTCCTCCTCAGCATAAAGCTTTAGCTGCACTTTCAGCTGTTGTATGAAGATAGTGGTTATCAGCATATATCCTGTACTATATCCCACAACCAAAAGGGAAAAGGCTTCAACACAGATTTAGTAAAAATGTATGCAACTGTGAAACTGATGAAAAAAGGAATCCAGAAATATGAAATCTGAAGGAAAGCATGCTTAACTCATTAAATAATGAACATAAAAAGCTGTGTGGACTATGGGAAAGGAAGAAAAGAAGCATTAATAGACAGCTAATGCATCTGTTCTGAAGTCGCAATGTTTTACATTAGAAAAATTGACATGGAAATGGACAAAAGTATGCTGGACTATAAAATAAACATCTGGTTTACTCAAAGCATTTTTAATAATTGACTTCATCTAACTGTCATCCTCTCCACCTCACCTCTACATAACTTGTCCAAATGGTGCATTGCATTGATTTAAGCAGTAGGAGGTCACATTGGAGATATCCTGTAGTATGCTTGTCAAATATCCAGCTCCCCATAAAAGATGGAGAGTATAAGTGTCTTATTGTTGGGCAACATGAAACTGACTTGACAAAAGCCCATTAATAGGAGAAAAGAAATCCTAGAAGAACTTAACATAAGGAGGGAAATGACACCAGAGAAGGTATTCATAAAAATACCAGACAAAGTGTGATTAACAATATTGTTTACATTCTTCTGTGAAGTCACTTCATGCAAACAGAGTAGTGGCAGGCTGACAAACAGCAGCTCAAGTCCTTTCTCAACAAGGTGAAAGTAAGGAATGTAAGGAAGAGGCCAATAACTCTACACCAGTTAACCACAGCTCATAAGTAATCCTAGCTGCAAGTTGTGACTAACACTAAAAAAACAACAAAGGCATCACAAAAATAGTACTTATTTTTTTGGACTTAATGAAAAAGGAGTTATATAGAAAAATGGCCAAATTTAACAGAGGGGGCAAAATCTGTTTAAATCAATACAGAATTGATAACTAAAACAATAACAATTAAGGTAGAAGTGCTGGTATAGAGGGATAAAGCCCTGGGTTTCTCATCCTAAAGTGGAAGTTATAGGTCTGATTATAGGTTGTATTAAATCCTTTGGAAGAAGGAGGCACGCCTGTGACCTAGAGCTATGTGTGTGACACACCATGTTGCTGAAGGCAGAAGTCTTCTTCGAGCAACTGCACAGGAGTGCATACTTCCATAAGGAAAGGTGTTGTGGCTCCCAAGGTGATATAGGTTGCTTGACAGCCCCCACACGCATCACCTTAATGATCATTGATGTGTACTAACACTAACTCTATCCCAGACTCTAATTCCAACCTTACATCTTACCTTAGAAAATCCTTTTCTGTAACAGTATTACTACACAAGACATTTTCACATACAAGTACATACAGCAGTCACACACACAACTCCTTTTCACTAGCCCTTACTCTAATCCATAAACAGTCAAACATGCACTCCCACCTACAAAAAAAAGAAGTTTTTCTCCACCCCCACAATATATATATATATATATATATATATATATATATATACACATATACATACATACACACACACACACACACACACACACACACACACACACACACACACACACACACACACATACACACACACACACACACACACACACACACACATATATATATATGGTTCCCGTTTAGAAACCCGAAGTGCAACATGCTCGAAATGTAATATCCCGAGACCATAAACGCGAAACTCCATAACCTCGAAAGTAAGCAATCTCACTAGTTAACGGATGTATATGTCAATAACGCATGTCAGCACATCCCGCCAGCATGCAGGATATTGAACAACAGTATACTGCTCTGGTTGTGGATATCCATGCATGATGGTTGTTCTGATGCAGATGTTTTGCTTACTCACCATGTAGGACATAGGGGATGCTTCTGCTTTGTTTCATGAATTGTTTGTGTGCTTTCGAGATTATTCGGTATTTGTGTATGGCGTCGTGTTCGTTGGTTTTATTCGATATTTTGCATACTCGGGATTGTTGTCTTCGAGATTTCGTGTCGGATTTTATGCTTTTAGCATGTTGCACTTCGGGTTTCTAAACGGGAACCATATATATATATATATATATATATATATATATATATATATATATATATATGGATCCCCTTCAGAAGTTCAAAGTTTCAAAACTTAGAACTTCAAAAGGCCGAGACCATAATGGAAGTTGTGAAACTTTGAACATTTTGAATGAAGATCGCTGTACAGCGTAGAATGGGATATTTACTGTTTTCCCTCACTATACTGCAATCTCCACGTTGGTATAATTAATTAGCAGGGGGTTTGCCCCCTTGCATAAAATATTGCTGGGCCATTCCAAAACTTTAATTTTCTTCTGGTGAAGCCATTCTTTTGTTGATTTGGATGTATGCTTGGGGTCATTGCTGTGTTGAAAGGTGAAATTCCTCTTCATCTTCAGCTTTCTAGCAGACGCCTGAAGGTTTTGGGCCAAAACTAACTGGTATTTGGAACTGTTCAGAATTCCCTTCACCTTGACTAAAATCCCAGTTCCAGCTGAAGAAAACCAACCCCAAAGCATGATACTGCCACCACCATGCTTCACCATGGGGATGGTATTCTTTTGGTG
The DNA here is from genome assembly GCF_019279795.1 of Protopterus annectens. Classification (NCBI taxonomy): domain Eukaryota; kingdom Metazoa; phylum Chordata; order Ceratodontiformes; family Protopteridae; genus Protopterus; species Protopterus annectens. Next base: position 1,307,833,270 of record NC_056735.1, on the reverse strand, counting down.
ATGCAAAGTGTTGTTTTTGTGCCAAAAGCACCTTTTGGAATTGTGGCCAAAAAGTTCAACCTTGGTCTCATCAGAACATAACACATTTTCCCACATGCTTTTGGGAAACCTGACGTATTGTTTTGCAAATTTTAGCCAGGCCTGGAAGATTTTCTGTGTAAGAAAAGGCTTCCGTCTTGCAACCCTACCCCATAGTCCAGACATATGGAGAATACAGGAGATTGTTGTCACATGTAGTACACAACCAGTACTTGCCAAAAATTCCTGCAGCTCCTTCAGTGTTGCTGTAGGTCTCTTGGCAGCCTCCCTGACCAGTTTTCGTCTTGTCTTTTCATCAATTTTGGAGGGATGTCCAGTTCTTTGCAATGTCGCTGTTGTCCCATATTTTCTCCACTTTTTGATGACTGTCTTCACCGTGTTCCATGGTATATCCAATCCTGTGGAAAATTTTTTGTACCCTTCTCCTGACTGATACCTTTCAACAAAGAGATCCCTTTGATGCTTTGTAAGCTCTCTGTGAACCATGGCTTTTGCTGTAGCAGGCAACTGAGTAAATGTCAGGAAAATCTTACAGCTGAACTTTATTTGGGGGTTAATCAGAGTCTCTTCAATTGATGGCAGGTGTGTACCCAAAAAGTCTGAATGCTGTAATTAAATCAAAAGGTGCTTCAAGTATTAGTTTAAGGGTGTGCAACACTTAAGCAACCAGCTTATTGTAAGTTTTTTATATTTTATATTTATTTCCCCAACATATTTTTTTTTCAATTGAACTGTACAGGTTATAGGTCACATTAAAGGTGGGAAAAGTTTTGAAATTATTTATTCTGGTCTCATTTTTTTATATCACAAAACCCTGGCATTTTAACAGGGGTGTGTACACTTTTTATATTCCCTGTATTTATAGCAAATTTCAGAAAGGAAGTACAGCAGACTCCCTCTTATCCAGTCTCGCTAGGACCAGAACTTAGGCTGGATAAACGAATGGCTGGTTAATCAGAAAATGCATACAAGTATTTTGTTTATATCAGAAATTGGTGTAGTTCAGTAAATATTCAAATCATCTGCGAATGCGGAGAGGTAAATTTTGAGGTTGAAAATTGTTGGGGGATTGTAGTAGGTGTTTTGTTTAATACTTAGGAAGAGTGGTTCTAGATAGTGGTTAAAAAGTAAGGGAAAGAGAGGGCATCCTTGTCTGGTACCATTTTTAACTGGAATTCTATCTGACCAAGATTTGTTAATGTATAGAGATGTGTATGGGTTACTATAGAGTATATGAATGATCTGGATAAAGTTGTTGGGTATATTAAAGTATGGTAGTGTTTGAAGTAAGAAATCTATATTGACCCTGTCAAATGCTTTATTAGCATCAATAACTAGAGTATATATGTTTGGGTCGTTTCAGCCTGCAAGAGAGATTAAGGTATTTAGTGTTAGTGTATTGTCACTTGTTTGTCTGAGAGGTGTGAAGCCAGATTGTTCCGAGGAAATAATTTTGTTTAAGAGGTTTTTCAGTCTATTCGCAAGTACAGAGGTTAGAATTTTGGTATCTATATTTAGAAGGGAAATAGGTCTATAGCTGTCAGGGTTTTTTGGGTCTGCTTGTTCTTTAAGTATAAAGATAGTTTTAGAGGCATTGAAATGTATGTCATTTATTTTACTGTTTATTATATAGTTCAAGGTGTAAAATAGAATTTGGGCTACTAAGGGGTTAAAGGTTTTGCAGAGTTCTGCAGTGAGACCATCCGGTCCTGGAGCCTTGTGTGCTTTCAGTTGTTGAATTGTTGAGATTATTTCGTTGGTAGAAATAGGTTCACTTAATTTTTTTGTTGGTCAAGGTCCAGCTTAGGGAATATCAGATTTTGCAGAAAAAGGGTTCTTTGCTTTTTTGAGGCAGATAGAGTTTGTTCTCCATAGATCTGAGAGTACATGGATTCAAAGGTTTTAATAATATCTTCATTTTTGGTATAGTGTTTGTTCCTGTAGTTTATTTCGGGTATGTGTGTGGAGGTTTTAGTCTGGGTTATAATTCTGGCTAGTGCTCGAAATGTCAATTGGATTTCATTTGCGTAGTTAGCTAAGATTCTAGTTTCATAGAAAGAGAGGTTATTGGTATGCAAAAGGTATAAGTCTCTTTGTAGTTTAAACAGATTAGTCTCCGTTTGTGTCATGGGGTTGGTTAGTAAGTCATTTTCAAGACAGTCTATTTTGTTTTTCAGCTCCTGCTCAGCTTTTAGTTGCATTTTTTTATAGTATGCTGCTTTTTTAATGAAAATGACTCTGATCAATGTTTTGGTCGCAACCCATTCAATATCCAGAGGTAATTGAAAGTTAGGAATGTTTTCAGCACAGTTTCTATATCCTTTATTACATCTTTTTTATTAAGCAGATTTGGGTTTAAGGACCAGTTGTAACCTCGGTTCACTGTGTAAGAATTTTATCCCAGTTGATATTTAAGGTGATCTTGGAATGGTCTGATAAAAACCTCATGTGTATGGTTAAAGTTGGGTCCAGATTGATGAAAACATCTGATATTAAAAAGAAGTCTATTCTCGACCACATTTTGTGGCATTGGGAGTAGAATGTAAATTTTCCGGTTTTATTTCCACTATCACCATATTTGTATGGGTCGTATAGTTTAAAGTCTTGTTTGAGTTCATTTAAAGCTAGGGAGGCTTGTTTATTGAATTTTTGGGTTCTACTTGATTTAATAATGCTAAAGACTATTGAACAATTCTCAACTATGTCGAACTATCAACTAAACCTTAACAAAACTAGTATCTTTCCCTTAAACTCACCCAAACCATTCTCCCTTTTACCACTCTTAGGTTCGATCCAAGCTAAAGAACTAATCAAATATTTAGGTATTACATTCTCCCAAAATAATAAAGATCTTTATCAAAATAATATAACCCCAAAATGGCAAAATATCGTACTAGACCTTAAAAAAAGATGGAGCAATTTAAAATTACCATTCTCTGCCAAAGTATCCATAATCAAAATGAATGTACTGCCTAGACTACTATACATATTTATGACATCACAGATAATTATACCCAACAAATTTTTCAAACAGATTCATACCCTATTCTCCAAATTTATTTGGGAACCTAAAAAACACAGGACCTACCTGAAACTAACACCGCCTAAAAATAAAGGGGGACTAGCCCTTCCGGATTTCAAAACCTATTACTTAATCACCAATACAATTATAGAGTATTGAGAATAGCAGAATATAATTCTTCACATAAGCTCTGGGCTCCCCCTGGGTAATAATATGTTACAGATATATCAAGAGCCTAGGTATTAACCCTAAAAGCCTGATATTCCTAAATCCAAAGCTACTCCAGTCCTATAACATACTAGATTCCCTTAAACATGCCATCACATTAACACAAAAACTCTTCAAGTCTTTAAACCTGCAACAAGTAATGGAAGTATTTCAACCTCTTCATAATAACCCTAATCTTAAAATAAATAACCAAACCTTAAATTTGGTCCCTTACCCCCGATTATTAAACAAAACTATTCAAGATATTTACCCATGCCTAAATAATTCAGTACAGGAAATGAGAAATCACTTAGAACTCCCCAAAGCATACCACGTAATCCTGAGACAAATAAAACAGCTGTGTTCCAGTTACCTCCAAGTCACTAACATTACCAACAATGACATCGAAATTGGCAACACTATTTGGAAAACCATTCTCTCCACCAAGCAAACTATCACAAATACTTATAAATTAATTGATGACACTAAATTTCAGAATGACATACTTTTCTCTGACTACTGGAGGAAAATAAACCCAACTATCGATACCCATCAAATATACCAAGCTATCAACCTGACATTAAAGTCTATACCCCTTAAAAAACTAGCCTTTACCCAACTCATGATCAACGACAATACATATTTTACACCCGCAATCTTACATAAAATTCACCCTTCGAAATCACTGCTCTGTCCACACTGCAAAGATCAAACTGCTGATTTACTTCATGTATTCTGGAGCTGTAAATGTGTTTATAGATTTTGGAACTCCCTTACACTACAACTACAAAAAATTGGTTACCAATCATTCACACTAACATGGGAATTTACTATGTTACACATACTCCCACATAACACTCCCAAGAATCAAGCTACTTTACTGATCACTATTTTCCTCTTAATTAAATTGTATGTAGCATCTAAATGGCTTAATCCAACCGATATATCCTGGATGGGATTTAGACAAATAGCCATTAAACACTTAGCACACAAATTACTAATGGATAAAAAGACAAATGTTAAAATTAGAGCAATTTGGGAGCAAATCTACAACATTATTCTTGTATAATTCCCACAGGAACATACAGTATTATACCAGAAGCAAATCCCAAAATATTCCATAGGTGTAACTACTAAATGATTTCCCTTACAGTTTACTCCTCTTTTTTTCTCTCCTTCTCTCTACTTGTGATCTAACTGTATTTGTTTTTATGCAATTGTTATACTTAAATAACTGACAGAGGAAAGCATCTATGTATATAGTGTAAATATTTTTAGTTAACTGACCTACACATTATTGTACTAACTCTATTAGACAACACTACATCATGATGGTCACGTTCTGATTGTTATGTTTCTATCTGTCAATACTGAAAATGATAAATAAAATTTATTTGAAAAAAAAAGAAAATGCATACAAAATAGCATTTATAGGCTATAAATCAGCTAAAACAACAGGATTTGTGTTAGTATACATTTTTCTAATGAATATGAAGTCTAAAATTTAAATGTCTGTCATTATTTAGCCCAGAGGAGGCTGAAGTGTTTTTCTTCCCTGTTGTCTTTTGCTAGGGCTATGGTAGAAATTTGATGGCCAGTTCAAGAGGAGACCGGTTAAAGAGAGGCTAGATAAGGAGGAGTCTACTGTACTGGCATTCAAATGTTGAAAAAATGACATTAAATCAGTCTCTGTTCCTGTCCATATCAGGAAGAGATCATCTATGAAGTGTCTATAAAAAGCTACCTGTTTCTCCCAAGTAGCCATAACTAGATTTGCATAACTATTCACACTAGAAGTGCCCTTAGGTTCATAGGTTCATAGTTTAGTACTAAGCTAACTGCCCTTGTGAGCCATTTTAAGCCTAGCCAATTATCCCTTGTGAGACTCAAACCCTGCACCCTGTGTTTGTAAGGCAAACACCTTAGCCATTAAGCCACCCTCCCAACCCCAAAGAAGTATAGGTTCATAGATTAGTACTAGGCTAACTGCTATTGCGAGCCATTTAAGCCTAGCCAATTATCCCTTGTGAGACTCAAACCCTGCACCTTGTGTTTGTAAGGCAAACACCTTAACCATTAAGCCACCCTCCCAATCCCCCTAGGCCACCCTTCCAATGGCTACTCCATTCTTTTGTAAAAAGATTTCATGATCAAAAAATAATAAAATTTTCTCTAGAACCAATTCCATTAGTAAACAAATTAAATCAATAAACTTGCAATCATAGTATGCATCATCTAACAAATATTTCCCAAGCATCTCTACACCTTCCATATTGGGTACGACTGTAAACAATGACTGTATATCCAAGGTGGCTAACCAAAATGCTTTGCCAATCCCATCCCAACCAGAAGCAAATGGTATACCAGTACAACAATCATCAATTATGACCTGATACAATTGGTCTGAAAAGTGGAAACATAGGATCCTTATGGATCTTGGGTAATCCTCGTATCACTGGTATCAAAGGAGAGTCAACAATAAAATAATTATATAAATCTAAATTTCTACTTCTACTTAATAAACAATCATATCAAGTGTAATTAATTATTGTGATCATTTTGCTGACCTAATTTGAAGTAAACTTCTTATAAACATTCACGTCATTCAACAATGTTTTTATTGTACCAAAATAATAGTCTCAATCCATTATTACAAATCGGGCCCCCCTTATCAGCAGGCCTGATGACAATTGTTTGGTCATCTTGTAAAGTCCTTAAAAAAAGAAGTTATGTCTTACCATAACGTTCCATCTGTGTTGTTGATCTTCCCTCATTCATCACTGATGGGTTCGGTTCTGAGCTCTCGGAACCGAATCAGCCTAGTACCAAGCTCGCTCCAGCCAAAAAACTCTTGAGCTAAGCTTTTACCCATAGTGCCCTTCTCCCTGTCACTTCAGATCGAGTTTGCCCAATCTAAAGCAGAGGCCATTTCTGCACAAATGCCCTAACTCACCACTTGGACCCAAAGAATCCCCCAGGAGCCTTTGGAGGGGGAAGGAAGGTGGGAGGTGATGAATTAAAGAAGATCAACAACACAGATGGAACGTTATGGTAAGACATAACTTCTTTATCTGATGTTGTTAATCTTCTTTCCATTCATTACTGATGGGACAGAATCCCCAGCTACCTTGTGTTCCTTGGCAGCCCTTATGGAAGAATGTTGGTGAGCACCATTGAGCCAAAGGCAGCTCTCCCTCTGGAGACCACCTCCAATTTGTAATGATTAATAAAAGTGTGGGGGTTAGCCCATGTAGCTGCTGCACAAATATCATCCATAGAGGCTCTTGAATGGAAGGCTACAGAAGTTACCATAGATCTGGTAGAGTGGGCTTTAACATTCTGTGGTATAGGTTTTTTTGCAAGCGAAGAGGTGCAGTGTATGCAGTCCCTTAACCATTTAGATAAAGTCACCTTGGAGAAAGAATTTCCCATTCTAGGTCCACAGAAAGAAATGAAAACTTGCTCAGTTTTACATACTGCTTTGATTCTGTCTAAATAAAACCTCAGTTGCCTGTGTACATCCAAAGAATGTAGGCAGTATTCCCCTTTATTAGTAAAATTTGGGAAAAATACTGGCAATGGTCTGACTGCTGGAAAAATCTGAAATAACTTTGGGGAGAAAGGATGGTTTTGTCCAGAATGATACTCTGTCCTTGTGGAAGATCAAATAGGGCTTTTTAATGTATAATGCCTGTAGCTCTGAAATTCATCTGGCTGATGTGATGGCTACCAAGAAAAGTGACTTCTAAGACAGAAATTTGAGGTCACACTTAGCTGCAGGTTCAAAAGGAGGTTGGGTTAAAGACTGAAGAAATAACATGAGGTTCCATGGCTCTACAGGTTGTCTGATTGGAGGCCTAATGTGAGAGATCCCATTAAGAAAGGTTTTGCATAACCGAAGAGAGATGAGACGAGAATTATCCAACCCATCATGAAAGTTAGAAATAGCCGCTAGATGTACTCGCATCCATTCTAGAAAAACTTTGACAGATATTGTTAAGACTGCTGTAACTGGAGCTGAGTACGGGTCTTGCCTTCTTTTCTGAGACCAAATAGAGAATCTCTTCCATTTGTCTAGACATAGTCTTCTGGTGGCTGGTTTGTGAGAGGCCAGGATAATGTCAAGTACAGGTGAGGGAACTTTATCCTGCCTGGCAGTTAACGGAAGTGGGGAAACCAAGCTGTCAGCTTGAGACTGGATAGGTTCAGGTGACTCACCCTTGGGGGTGAGAAATCATGTCTGGAAAAGGGTCCAGAATCCACGGTTGACACAATAGATGAGGCTGAAGGAAGGGGAACCAAACTTGTCGAGGCCAAAAGAGGGCTAAGAGGATCACTTTGCACTTCAACTGAATAGCTTTCTTTATGAATTGGGGAATCAGAAGGATGGGGGGATAGGCATACAGAAGTCCCGCGGGCCAATCGTGAATCAGAGCATCCCTCGGGGACTCCCCCTGTGGGGGAAATAGGACAAAGTAGCTGCTGCATTTGTTGTTTGATGGGGAGGCGAATAAGTCGCAGCAAGGCTGTCCCAAATGGCTGAAAATTTTCGCCACTACGTTGGGACTGAGGGGCCACTTGTGAGGCAGGAGAATATATCTGCTCAATTTGTCTGCAATCACATTGAAATTCCCTGGGATATGCATTGCTATCAGAAAGCGGTTGGAAGCTGTCGCCCATTGCCAAATTCTCATGGCCTCTCAACATAGGAGATAGGACTTGGTTCCTCCTTGCTTGTTGATATACCATACTGACATGTTGCCTGATTGAATTGCGATCGTTCCAGAAGGAAAAACAGATTGGAATGTTTGCAATGATAACAGCACCGCTCTCATTTCTAGAACGTTTATATGCAGGTTGGCCTCCATAGTGGACCATTTGCCTTAGACTGTTGTTACAAAACCAAATCTCCAACAAAAAGGGAACAAAGTGCTCTTACCAAAACGACCAAACGAAACACAATAAGACCACCTGGATGAAGCTCACAACACACCTTCTTCGTAATTCAACAGCTTATTATAATCCACAAAATTCGCAACAGGAACAAAACAGCACATTAATGCTATATAATCCACAAAAAATGAGGAAGTCTTGTGAATAGACGAAAATGCTGTTGTGATAACAGGGAGAGCGTTAATGTGCTGTTTTTTTCCTATTGCGAATTTTGTGGATTGTAATAAACTGTTGAATTACTAAGAAAGTGTGTCATGAGCTTCATCCAGGTGCTCTTACTGTGTTTCGCTTAGACTGTCTTTCCCTGAAAATGGCTCCCCCACCCTATCAGGGAAGCATCCGTGATCACAATGACCTTGGGATGGGGAGGATGGAATGTATGGCTCCAAAGTTCTGTCTCTGGCCTCATCCATCAAAGAAGGTCCTGTTTGCAACAATTGGTTATATGAATCTGAAAGCATAGGGGGTGATGATTTGGAAACCAGTCAGATAGCAGAAGCCATTGCAGTATTCGAATATGTAGTTTTGCAAGAGGCACTATTGGTATGTCAGCTGCCATGGATCCTAAAACCTGAAGAACTTGCCTTGCTTTGGCTTTGTTTTGACAGAGTATCACCTAGAGCTGGAGCCTCAATCTTTGAAGTCTGTGAACTGGGAGAGATAACAGACAAGAACAGGTGTCGAAGGTTGTGATCGTCTGCACCCCACGATTGGAAGTTATTGAATGCCAGGCAGTGTGGTGCAGAGAGAGATATGCCTCCTGCTTCCAGAGGAAAGCAATTGGGCCGCTCTTCAGGAGCACTGGTAAGGCTGCCCAGAGAAAGAATCCCCGGGTCTCTGATTACGCAGATCCTCTCTGCATCAGTAGGGGCATCTTCCAGAATTGTTACCCCCTCTGCCCCTGGGGATATCATCACCATGTGTGACATGGAAAGGACCATGAAATTTTTGTGCCATATTTTCCCGCTCCTCTAGTTCCTGGAAAAGAAACGTTGAGGATTGGAAAAACGTAGACCTATGGCAGACAGGGTCTTACCATCCTGTTCACATCTGGCCAGAGTGTCTTTCACCTTGGGGCCAAAAAGGGAAGATACTTTGATTGGTGCGTTCAGGAAGGCTTGAAAGGGTCCGTGAAGTAAAGAAGCACATCCAGGCATGATGTCTCATAACTATGCCTGAACCCGCTGCTCTAGCCGCCCCTTTGGTTGCATGTGAGAGCAACCTCATGGACGAATTGGAGAACGATTCCAGGGTTGCGAGCTGCGAGGCAACTTTGTCTCTTACCTCATCAGACACCTGTCCTGCGAGTGTTCCAGAGAGTTTGGAAACCAAGTCTCTTTGGAGCCTCATAAAATGTGCCAAGTAATTCAGACACCGTATGGCAAAAGTCGCTGAAGCAAAAACTCACTTCCCTAATCTGTCCACAGCCTGGGAGTCTCTATTGGGTAGATGAACAGTATGACTCTCTTCAGCAAGATCCTTTTTCGTGGCCACCACCACCATAGCATCAACTGGTAAACCTCTTGACCAATGTGGGTATTCCTTGGGGGGGGGTAATATCTTGTCAGGTCTGTGAGGGATCGACTCAACAGAATCAGGGTTCTTCCAGGCATGCTGCACCAAGAGTTGTACCAGCTCATCTGCTAGCAGGGTCACCCAAGAGGAAGATGGCCAGACATGGAAAGCCTGCAGAAACACAGACTCCACGGAAGAAGGGTTAGTGGGCTTCCAATCACCCTTCTGTTTCATAATTTCAAGGATGTCCCCAAGGGAGACATCAGGGGGTGATCATGGGGACCCTTCACCGTCATCAAAATCTGTATCCTCGGTCAGAGACTCTTCAGGGGAGTCTATGAGCTTCCTCTTGCATGATCACTTCCGTGGGGGGTTCCTCAGAGGGGGATTCTGAGGAGGACTCGGAAGACGGAGCACCCTGTAACGGGGTTACCTGCAACTTTCCTGCCCAGTGTCCCAGGGTGGTGGCTTGTGTCAGTTGTAGCTCAGGGGGAAAATAGGTCTGGGATTCTGATGTCAGTGGAATGCTTCCAGAAGCAAGTGCCCTCTCCATAGCTTGGAAAGCAGGTCCGCCTGAAGAGGGATGGGAGCCCAGAACCGAGAACGACAACCTCGGAGCCGGGGCCACAACCCACTCCGTCGAACCTGCTCTGGAGGGTAGAGCCTCAAGCAGAATCGGTGCAGAAAGAACTCCCGACACCATGGACAGAACCATAGACACATTTGCAAATGTACAGTGCACTGAAGAGCTTGCAGCCCAATCACGGGGTTGAGGAAGACCTGATTCAGTGGGGACCGAAGGCCAAAGGGACAGTCCCAGAGCCCCAGTAAGGTCTACTACAGGCGCCGAGATGGAGGGTTCTGAAAATGACATCGAAGCTGAAGACTTTGGAACCAGTATGGTCAAAGGAGGAGAGTAGGATGGAGTTAGTGGAGCAACCAACCCAGGTCCCATGGCTGTCAACAGCTGATCCATAAAACGCACCACGTCAAACTCAGAAAGGCTCCTGGTGGATCTAGTGGATACTCCCGACAGGGAGTCAGATCGTTCAAGGAATGGACTATATACTTGCCCTAGAAATGGATCTGTTGATGGAGAGTATCGGGTCTGTGGTGTGGAATCTATCGGCACCGATGTCTTAAGTTTGAAGACAGGAAGAAGTGGCGTCAATATTGTCATTATCGGAACCGTGAAAGGACTTGTTGCCGGAGGGGCACTCTGAGCCGACACGAAAGGTTCATTTGCAAACGTAATTGCAGAGATAGGCATCGGAGTGCACTGTGCCACAGTGGCACTCAGTGCCGAAGTTATAGCAACCTTTGGAAAATAAGTAGTCGGTGTCGGAGACAGTATCAGAGCCGAAGCTGGTGCCGAAATAGGAACAGTCGTAGTCAGCGTGGAAGAGGTTGGTGCCAATGAAGTCGACTTATACTCCAAAGTCAATTTTGGTGCTTTAGACTTTACAGGCTTGCCCTGGTCACCTGATGGTGACAAGGGGACAGAGTGAGACTTTTTCTTTTCCTTAGTTGGAGGGGTGAGACGTCTATCGCAGAAAGGGCCTCTGAGAAGGGCGACTTAAGGAGGCCCTTCAGAATCAGTTTGTTTTTGCACTCATTCAAGGTGTGCTGACTAAAAATTTGACAAATCACACAAGGGCTTGCACCAAAAGATGGGGCACCCCCAGACAATAAACACAGTCATCATGGGAATCACTGTTAGGCAGTTTTCCCTTACATGATGAAGTACAATGCTTAAACCACGATGTGCCCTTTTTATCAGACATAATGAGCAGAATACACAAAATACATACAAGAAGGGGTTCTACTATATCTATAGCTCAATATAAATCAAAGGTGAAAGGAAGAAGAAATACCAACAATGGTATTTTAAGAAATACCACAAGGGTAGGGAGAAAGGCTGAACCACCAATGGTACTTAAAATTATCAAAACAGTAGAAACAGAAGGGTAAAAGGGTCTACAGATAGCTTCAGAGTTAAAGAAATATCAAAAATACCAACAAGGAATAAGAGACACAATATCCAGAAAAAATATCAAAAAGTTTACACTTAGCTGAGAGCTTGGCTTGGACACGGCTTTACGGCTATGCGGCAAATGAGATCGGAGGTAACAAGGAGAAGGTTACTATGGGTAAAAGCTTAGCTCAAGAGTTTTTTGGATGGCATGAGCTTGGTATTAGGCCGACTCGGTTCCGAGGGCTCGGAACGAAACCCATCAGTGATGAATGGAAAGAAGATTAACAACATCAAATGTTTTATATTCATCTATACTCAAATACCTAAACTTTTTATTACCACATTTTGTAAGTAAAACATTGCACACATCGTTCTCATAACACCTGTACAGAACCTTTCCTCTAAGAACTGTTGATGAAAAGTTGGATGCTGTTTTGGATTCAGCTAATTTATTTGAGAAAAGGTTACTGCATCAGAAAGTTAAGAAGTCAGAAAGGGACAGAAAGGACTTCCTAGAGGGTCACATTTTTGTGTGGCCAAGATTAAATAACCAGCATCCTAGAACCAGTGTAACCAACGGAGATGACAATGAAAGACCTGCTGTTCCCTCTAATTTAACAGCACATAAATCTGTTATTTCTCCTACAGCGAAGGAGCATAATAGTGTTGAAAATATGATGAACAGTCAAAATGTGGAAAGGAATTTAGGAGCAAGGAGAACTACTGCACTCCTGACAGTAGATGTAACTGTTCCTATAACTTTGCAAGAGGATGTTGTACCACCAGCTGCTTCTGTGTCACCAAAGCCTGATAGTTTTAGAGCTTCTGAGAAGAATGTGAACGATGATGGGGAAACAGTTTTTTTCAGTATTCCCCATCACATTAGGCAAAATGCACTATCAAACTGCCGGTTTGAAGAGAGAACGCTTGAGCAGCAGGGATTGAGCTAGGAGGAAACTTCAGCATGAAACAGTGAACATCCAATCAATCAAAAAGATGTGGCAAGGCAAGGTTAGCCCTTAATTTGGAATATTTCTTCGGACTTTTGACTGGGTCTGAGCGTTCTTTACTTGAAAAGGGCTTAGCTTCATACCTGCACAGTCAGCAGAGGTAACCGATTCAATTCTTGATTTGAAATTGTTCGCAAGGGACAATGTTGAAGTTAATGTTTAAAGATAACATGGTTAAAGTACCTTTTAAAAAGCCTAGTATGTTTTTACCTGCCAATCACCCTGTTGTGGAGGTGTTTATGAAACTTTGTGAAAATGACTTGCATAATGTTTTACTTACAAAATGAGGTAACAAAAGGCTTACGAATTTGAGTATAGATGAATATAAAGCTTTAAGGACTTTACAGGATGACCAAACAATTGTCATTAGGTCTGCTAATAAGGGAGGCCCAATTGCAATGGAATGGATCAAGTCTATTATTTTGGTACAATGAAAACAATGTTGAATGATATGAATGTTTATAAGAATGTTTCACAAGAATTAATTAAACGTTATACGATTGTTTAAGTAGAAGTATACATTTGGATATACATAATTATTTTATTGTTGACTCTCCTTTGATACCAGTGATACAAGGATTACCCAAGATCCATAAGGATCCTATGTTTCCACCTCTCAGACCTATTGCATTAGGTCGTAATTGGTGTACTGAGCCTTTATCGATCTTTACTGAGAAACATCTTCAAAGTGGTTATTGATAGGAATCAATATATATTAAAAGACTCCAGACAATTTCTTACTGATCTGTACACATTTGCTTCTGGTTGGGATGAGAATAGCACAGGATTTTAGTTAGCCACCTTGGATGTACAATTGTTGTTTACAGTCATACTCGATATGGAAGGTGTAGAGATGCTTAGGAAATATTTGTTGGATGATGCATACCATGATTGCAGCTTTATTGATTTAATTTGTTTATTAATGGAATTGGTTCTACAGAACAATGTATTATTATTTGATCATGAAATCTTTTTACAAAAGGATGGAGTAGCCATGGGCACTTCTAGTGCAAATAGTTACGCAAAACTAGTCATGGCCACATGAGAGAAACAAACGATTTTACAATCAGCGAATAGGGAGTAAGTGGCTTTTCATAGACAATTTGTGGATGATCTCTTCCTGATATGGACAGGAAGAGAGGCTGATTTAATGTCATTTTTTCAACATTTGAATGCCAGTATTTCCCTTCTGAAATTTGCTATAAAGAAGTCTTGTAGTGAGATACTTCTTTTATACATTAAAATCTATTTGAAATCAAAAAATGAGATAGAAACCAAGATTTACAGGAAAAGTTGCTCTAGAAGTCCTTTTTTACATAGAACTAGTATATATCCCAGTTACATTTTTAAAAACATGGTAAAAGGATAGGGAATGAGAGTCTCAAGGCTAAATGCAGTTGATGAGAATTTTAGAGATGAGTTAGGTGTCTTGAGGATGAAATTTAATAAGAGCAGGTAAAGGGATGGAACTACTGAAAGAATTCTCAATGGAATACTTGATCTGAGATAACAACGGCCAAGCCTTATTTTTCAGTAAATACTGTTTTTTACAGGAGTGAAGTGAGATCTAATAAATGTAGGGTTTGTGTCCCTACATTTTATACTAGTAACATTAATATGGTAACAGGGGTGATCAAAAAGTACTGGCCCATTTTGACTAGTGACCCTGACATAAAAAATATAGTTGGTGATGTACCGAATTTTATGTTTAAAAATAGGAAATCCCTTAAGCGGTTGCTATGCTATCCTAAAGACAGGTTGAGTAGCCTTTCTTCAGAATGTACATACAGTACACTGCCATGTAATAGGTGTAATTATTGCACTTACATTGGTTCATCATGGAAGTTGGACACCCAGCTAATGGAAGGATGTTTACCTTTAAGGCCAAAGCTAATTGTGATTCCAAGAATATAGTATACCTAGCTATATGCTGCATATGTTTCGCATTTTATGTAGGAATAACTAATAGGAGATTTAGGGACTGAATCAGGGAACACATTTATGATAGTAAGAATGGCAATGTTACCAAAGCTTTAGCCAAACATGTTATTGCCCATGGTTCGACACATTCTTTTAAATTTTTGGCCATAGAGGTGATAAAAATGGGTGATCATGGGTATGATATTGAAAACCTAATAGAAACCATGAAAGTAAAATGGATCATTAGATTAAGAGCTAATATAGGAAAAGGTTTAAATGACAAGGTCCCACTGAAACCTATCCTTAGAGCTAGAACTCTTCCTAAATGATTTTTTTGTGTACACACACACACACACACACACACACACACACATATATATATATATATATATATATATATATATATATATATTTTTATGTGTTCGATATATATTTATATATGTTTGGATTTATATGAGCAGATATGTGGATTATGTGACTTTTTTATATATAAATTGATTGATGTACTGGATATGGTGTACTGTCCTTTTAAATAGTTGCAACACTGCTTGCATGATGTCTTAGGGATGACTGGTGGATGGATTTTGGATTCTGTTTATTGACTGGCAGAAAGATTTATAAATGTTTGTACATAAATGATTTTTAAACTCTTGTTTTAAATGTCTGAAGAAGCAGTTTTGTGAATACTGAGAAAGTGCTAACACATTTAATTAAAATTTGGTGATTTTACCATTTATATTGTAGTGGTTCACTTAATGTGCTTTTGCATTTTGCTATTGGAATCTGTTATAAGTGAACCATTTAATTGGTCTGCCGCTGTTTGTGTGTGCTCATTATCAATGACCTAGTTGATAGGGTTGCCACTTGTCTCTCTTTCTGCAGTTCTATCCTACGTGTGTGTGTGTGGGGGGGGGGGGTGAAAATGGTAAATGTGTTGATACTTTACAAGGAAAAATATTTTCTAACTTTTCTCTAAATGTCACAGAAATCTTTGATACTACAATTAAGTTATCTTAACATACAAACTATTATAAATAACCATCATTTAAAGCTTAGCATTTCAATGCTGTGTTGCTGCTAAATTTCTCAGATTTGTTTATTCCTATATGCCAGTCTTATGGAAGGACTGGTTGAACTGGAACTGTATGATTTTATATTAATAAACAATCCGGTTTTAGGTGTGATGTTTGGTATTCCAAAGATCCACAAGGGTTCGATAAACCCCCCCCCTTTCAGACCTATAGTTTCTGCCCCTAACTATGTCACTGAAAGGATATCCTTTTTTTACATGCTGTACTTAACCCTATTTTTACAAAAAACGTGAATCTTTTATTAAAGATTCGTGGGATTTTTAAAATAAAATCCGGATATTTGCTACATCATATATTTTTGATTCTAGGAAAAATATTATGTTTTACCATTATGTTTACTATAGACATTAGTTCACTGTCATACCTCACAATAAGAAAATTTCTTACCAGATTCACTACTATTCCCAGCACCCAGGTTAATTTTTATTGTGAATTACTACAGGTGTTACTGGATAGCAATTACTTTATGTTTAATACTAAATACTATAAGCAAAATAAGGGGGTGGCCATGGGCTACCCAGCTGCACCTGCTTTTGCTAACTTTTTTTAGGGTGGTGGGAATACAAGATTATGACCCCCCCTTAAAAGAATGCAAAATAATATAATAGGTTTGTTGATGACCTATTTTTAATAGTAGAGGGGAATAGAGTGTATCAAAATTATTAATAAATTTAATTGTGAATCTGATTTTTTGCATTTTACATTGGGTGAATGTGGTTTGGAAGTTAGTTTTCTGGATGTCAAATTAAATTCGAATCAAGACAGCAGAGTCTTCATAAGTAATATATACAGAAAGAACGTATTTTCCAACAACTAACTTCAATTTCGAAGTAACCATTCATCCTTTTTAAAGAACATCCCTAGGGGGCAGTACATTAGGGTCTCGCAGATGATTACTAATTAAGCGGAGTCTGAAAAAAAGGTGGAATTTATCACTTCTTTATTTGTAAATAGAGGTCATAAAAAGGATTTTTGTTAAATGTCACAAATGAAATAAGATAAAAAAGAAGTAATCATTTTCCACCCATTTTAAGAGAAGGTTTTGTTCCTCAGGGAGGTACCTGTTCTGCTGTAATGACCGTCAATAAAAGTTTGACATGTAATTTAGAAATTACTGTTGACAGCTTGAGTATTAGAAATGTTATTAGTAATAACTGGAATATTATACAAGGAAATAGTGAGTTCTTTAAAATGGTAGGTAATGGACCTATTTTTGTATATAAAAGAGGGGTTAATATCAAAACTATTTTACAGAAAGACAATACTAGGCTGTTAACTAATGCTTGTTTAACTGCCAACAAAAACAGAAAAAAGGGATGTATAAGTGTAGGGCATGTAACATATGTTGATATATAGCTGAAGGAGCCTATGTAAGTGTAAGATATCTTAACTATACCATTAGTACATCAGGATGTTATAATTGTAATACTAGATACATTTTAGTAGGTGTTTTAGGTGTGATGCCTATTACATTAAGATGATAACCAGACACCTACTGGATAGGATTAAAGAGCATGTTGATGCCATTAAAAAAGGGGATGAAAATAATGCATTCTACAAACATTCTAGATGCTGTAAAAAGTATAAAACATTTATTTTTTTCTATTCTTGAACAGGTAACCTCTTGATATGAGAGACGGAGACTATATGAACAGGTTAGAGGGTAAGGAGACACTTTGGTTGCTGAGATTCGGGGCTGAAACACCCTGGTTTGAATGAAGTTAGAAATATTAAGTGTTTTTTAAAAAAACGGAACAGTTGAAGTGAAGAAAGGGTATTATTTATTAGGTTTTATAGTATTCTTATAAGGATTGTTGTTGGTTATTTGCCTTTAAGTGGTTGCATCACTAATTAAATATTTAACTGTCTTTTTTAACGTGATTGGCTCAATTGATATATTTAAATGTTAGGGTTTGTTAATGCAGTTATTCTGAAGAAGTCACTTGTATGATGAAAACAGCTATTAAATTGTTCACTATGCTAAAGAAAGTACAGTTGTGTACACTTACCATAAATGTAGATGTTTGAGTGCATTCACTGTTGCAATCATTACTTGTGGGTTCTCCCTGTTGGGTAGTCCTCGGCCAGCCTGAATACCAGAGTAAAGGATTTCCCTCCTGTATCGGCTGTCTGGAGACTGAGACTAACATGAGGTCATCAAGGCTATAAAATGAGGGAGCTGACGCCATTACATCAGTTTTTTATGCCCCCAAAGGTATGAGCCCCTAAGACAAAGAAATAAAAATAAAAAAGGGGGAAGGTGGGAGGAAAACAGGACTGCAACAGTGAATACACTCGAACATCTACATTTATGGTATATGTTCACAACTGTACTATGTCATCACTTGTGGGAAGATTCCCAAAGCTGAAAAAAAGGGTGGAGGAAGGACGAGAGGGGTTTAAAGCAAGCACTATATTAAGGAGATGCCAGCATGCCCTGCAGGACTGAAGATGCAAAGGCTGCCCTGGTCTTGAAGAAGGTAGCCTGCTGCTATTGCCTGGTGAAAGTGTGGATGGATGTCCAGATAGCTGATTCCAAAATATCCTTGGTTCGGACTCCTCTCATGAAGGCAGTGGAAGCAGAGGCTGCCCTAGTGGAATGTGGTCTGATGGGTTTGGGAGAACTCTTTTCATGAAAGGAATTGCCCCGGGGGCGAAAGAAACTAGTAGCTGATCAGATTTCCTGACTGACTTGGTCCCATCCAGGTAATATCTCAATTGTCTGTACACATCTAGTGTATGTAAAATTCTTTCCTCTTTATTTTGTGGGTTGGGAAAGAAGGTAGGCAGGTGGATGGCCTGGTTGAGGGTAACATCAGAGACCACTTTAGGCATAAATGAGGGGTTGGTCCTAAGAGAGACAGTGTCAGCATGGAAAATAATGAGGATATCAGTGGCCATCATGGCCTGAGGTGATGGCCTAGTTTTCCAAGAAAAATATTTTAGGTCAGCTGAAGCAGCTGGCTCAAAGGGAGGTAAAGTCAATTTTTCCAGGACAAAGTTAAAATCCCATGCTGGAGCAGGTGGCCTTCTAGGTGGTCTGATGTGTGCTAAACCCCTAAGGAACTGTTTTAACAGGTGTTGAGAAAATATGGGCTGATCTGCCTGGACAAAGGCCGAGATAGCGGAGGCATGTGTCTTGATGAGGAGTAAGACAATCCCTTTTCTAGGAGCTCTGCCAGGTAGTCCAGAACCAATAGCAGAGTGGCATGGGTGTTGTTGACCCACTTGCTCTGGCACTAGACAGTAAATCTTTTCCATTTGGTGGAGTAGGATTTTTCTGGTGCTAGGCCTTCTGGCCTCCTTAATGATGTTTAGAACCTGCTTACTGAAAGCTGTAGTACCATCCACTTTTGGGGTATCAGCCATGCAGACAGCTTGAGTGTGGGGAGGTTTGGATGCAGTACCGTCCCTTTCTCCCAAGTTGGAAGGTTTGCTGTGAGAGGTGTGTTCATGGGAGGTTCTTTGGCTAGACTGAGGAGCAAGGGCTGTCTGGGCCAGTCTGGGACAATGAGAAAAGCCTTTTGGTCATTCCTCCCTGATCTTAAAAAGAACCCTGGGATCAGGGGCAAGGGGGGAATGCGTACACAAACAGATTGGCCCAGTGGAAGGATAGGGTGTCCACCCACCATACTTCTGGATGGAACTCTCTGACGCAGAACGTGGTTAGCTGGCAGTTTTCTAAGGTTGTGAAGAGGTCTATGTCCGGGTTCCCCCAGTTCTGGCTGATGCTGAGAAAGGCCTCCCTGTGCAGCTGCCGCTCATGGGGATCCAGGAGGCTTCTGCTTAACTGGTCTGCTAGTGTGTTCTGTTTCCCTAGGATATACTGAGCTATCAGATGCAGTCCCAGATTTGCATAGCTAAGCGACACAGGGGGTAAGAGTGAGTGCCCCCATGCTTGTTTATGTACATTACTGTTGTGTTGTCTGTCTTGACTAAGAGCAGTCCTGGTCTGAGGTGTTCTTTGAAAGCTAGAATTGGCCTGTGCACCTCCGGCATTTATTTTAGGTTGATATAGAGGCCTTGAACCTACTGTTCCCAAATTCCCTGAGTGCACATAGTTCCTTGGTGTGCCCCCAGGCTGTGTCTGCTGCATCTGTGGTGATGGTCTGGCCCTGTGGGACAGTGATGAAGGGTAGACCCTTGTTCAGGGTACACGCCTCTGCCCACCATAAGAGCTCCTTCCTTAAACAAGGAATCAGGGGCAGCTGGTGTTCCAGTGACTGTGAGTGCTGGCACCAGAGGTTTCTGAGGTACCACTGTAGTTTCCTCATGTTCAGTCTGGCTAGGGGTACCAACAAGATGCAGGAGGCCATGTATTCCAGAGCTTGCAGGAATTTCCTTACTTTGAGGTGGGTCCTGCAGGCCAGCTGTGTAAAGTAAGAGTGGAAGAAGCTCGGCTTTCTCTGGAGGGAGGTAGGCTGTTTGTGTTGAAGTGTCCAGTAGAGCTCCCAGGAAGGTTAACCTTCTGGCTGGATGAAATTGGGACTTCTCTTGGTTGATAGTGAATCCCAGAGAGGATAGGAGAGTTTGAACAAAGGTGAGGTCCTGCAGGAGTTTGTGCTTTATGTCTGCCTGGATAAGGCAGTCATCCAGGTAGGGGTAGATCTGTATACCCTTCTGCCTGCAAAAGACAAAGACAGGAGTCAGGCACTTGGTGAAGACTATGGGAGCAGTAGATAACCCAAAGGGCAGAGCAGAGAACTGAAGGTGTTATGACCCTGCTCCGAAGCACAGGAAACTCCTGCAGGACTTCCTTATTGGGATATGGAGGTAGGCATCCTTCAGATCTAGGGTCACTAGCCAAGCATGTGGAATCAGCACTGGTAACAGCTTGTGTAGGGCCAGCATTCTGAATTTTGGGACTAAGATGGATAGATTTAAAGTGAATAGATCTAGACTAGGGCACCAGGTGCCCTCCTTTCTGGGTACTAGGAACAGTCTGGAATAAAACCCTTTTCAGACCTGTTCCTCTGGTACATGCTCGACGGCGCCTTGGGCATAAAGCTTTTGGATATGACAGATTGCTTCTGCCCTCTGATCTGGTAGTACATGCAGGAAGCCTGAATATCTGGGGTTTTCTTTGAAAGAGAATCTGTACCCGCTGGTAATAATTGTTAGGACTCATAGATCTGAGGTGATGGTTTGCCAATTCTGTAGGAAGAGGGAAAGTCTTCCTCCTAGTCTCTCTGGGGGATGTGAGGCATTGGGGAAGGGGGAGAGTCACTGTGAATCCTTGGAGAAGGGAGTGGCTTTAGAACTCCTTTGCCTAGGTGTTGTAGAGGTCCACTGCCTGGATCTCTGTTGGCTTAGTGGCTGGTGCCTAGAAGGCCTGTCTCTGTGCCCCTTCCTCTGGAAAGGTTTTGTTTGGGGAGGAAAGGACCAGTGCTTTGTGAGGAAGTTCCTACTGAACCTGGGAGACTGTACCTGCAAGAAATCCTTAACAATTTGCATAGACTTGGCCTTGTCTTCCATTCTTTTAATAACCTCCTCAGCTTGGGTCCAAACAGCTTGTCCTTATCCAGAGGGGTGTCTAATAACTTGGACTTTCTCTGGTCAGGCAAAGGTTGCTCCGTCACCCAGGCATACCTCCTGATCACAGAGCCAGTAAATGCAGCCTTGCTGGAAGCCTCCAAGGCATCAAACCCACAATGCAGGGAATGCTTGGCTACCTGGGAGCTGGAAAGTATAAGAGCTGCTAGTTCTCTAGTTGCACTACTGTCTGGTAGGGTGGACATTTTCTGTTTTAATAATTCCAAGACATTTTGCTGGTATTTCAGCATATGAAATTGACAATAAAGAACACTAATGGCTAAGGTAGCCGAAGTGTAGACCTTCTTGCCTAGTCTGTCTAAGGCTCCGCTCTCTTTAGCAGTAGGAATGTTTTTTTTAGAGGAGCTAGCCCTAGCCTTCTTAGGACCCTGAGTAATGACCTCTGGATTAGCTGTAGGGTTTTTAAAAAGATACTTGTGGGTATCTTGCACCCTATAATATCTGTCTGGCTTCCTGAGGGTAGGGGGAAGTGAGTCTGGGGTGAATGCAGATTCTAAAAAGACATCCTCCACCACATCCAGGATTGAGAGGATGGCCAGAGGTTTATACTGTGGTAGGTCAAGAAATTATCTCAGTCTCTTCTTTGACTAGGGGGTAATCCTGTGCCTCCCAGTGAAAATGCTCCCTGAGGGAATTTAAAGTTTCCCTAAAAGAGAGGTCCTCAGGAGGAGAGGCAGCAGGAATGGGGTCATCACCATCAGAGTCCTCAAATGCTGCAAGAGGCTAGTCTTCAGTGTCAGACTCTTCTAAGTCAGAACCCTCTGATTCCTGGTCAGAAAGTGCTACAGGGGAAGTGTCCCTCTCCTTTTAGCTGGGGTGTTTTGAGTAGGCTAGCTTCCTCTAATTAGAGTGATCAAATATTTTGCCATTCTGAGAAGCTGTTGCGACTGTGTAGCAGGCTGAGAGGAAGGAGGTCAGTGGCTGGGTCCTTGGGAGGGGGTCTTTTTAGGTGTAGTCTTGGTCTTGGGCCTGGTGGATTCTGAAGCCTTGTACAAGTTTAGTCTAACCGGTGGCATGGTTGTCAGTCTCTGCCTGGCGTCGGTCATTGGTACTGTCTCTATGGAAGCCGGTGCCTGTGAAGCGCCTAACCCAACTGCATGACTGAAGGCCAACATACCGGCAGGAGAAGGTGGATCCAGCAGCATACTGGACTCCAAATGGATCTCGCTAGATGCCTGCGACGTCTCCTCGGCTGGCATCAGGGGATGCAAAGGCACCTCACTGAATTCAGCAACTCTAGTGGCAGGAAGGTTGGATGATTTCGGATCAGAGCCGTCCAAGGGTCTAACTTTCTGAGGCCTATCCTTTTCTTTATCTTTCTTTTTTCTAGGTAAATCAACAGCCACCTGACCAACCAATGCCATTTTGCGGTGAGAAAGAGTCACTAAAATGTCTAGCTACAATTTCTGCTCTTCTCCTAATAGTTCTAGCATTAAACAGAGCACAGAACCGACATCCAGGGGTGTTGTGGTCTGGGCCTAGGCAGGTGACGCAGAGGGTATGGAAGTCTCGGTCTGGGATCTGTTTTCCACAACTGAGACAAAAAGAAGTTATGTACTTACCATAACGTTCCATGTGAGTTGTTCACCTCACCTTCATTCTTTACTGATGGGTTCGGAGCCAATCCCTCGGCTCCTAGTCGGCACCTACTGCAAAGCTCGAAGATTTCACATAGCTCAAGGCCAAGTCCCTATTCCATGATGCACCCTGAGTTACCTCAGATCTTGTTTGCTGCGGAAAATAATACCATGTGTCATTCTATAACATAAGAGAGAAAGTACAGAAGGGTTGAGTGACCAGGAAGGATCTAACATCTCGGTCTTCTGAAAAAGCCCATGAGGGGGTAGGAGAAAGGGAAGTAAGAATGAAGGCGAGATGAACAACTCACATGGAACATTATGGTAAGTACATAACTTCTTTATGTGAAGTTGTTCATTCTTAATTGATGGGTAGCGTCCCAAGCATCATCAACCTCGGGTGGCTCACGGGAGTATATTTCTCAAGAAAGTGGATCCAAAGGAGGCCCTGTCAACTTTGTAATGAGTGATAAAGGTACAACGCTTTGACCAAGTGGCTGCTGCGCAAATATTATCAACAGGAAGTCTGGCAGAAAAGGCAGATGATGTAGAAACTGTTCTGGTTGAGTGTGCTTTAATTTTATGCTGCAAGGGAATACTGGCAGCTGAATAAGCAAAGGTGATACAATCAGATAACCATTTAGACAGAGTTGTTTTAGCCACTGGTATACCCTTCCTGGAATTTGAGAATGAAACAAAAAGCTGGTCTGATTTCCTGAAATCTTTTGTTCTATCCAAATAAAATCTGAGCTGTCTGTGAACATAAAGTTTGTGCAGCATGTACTCTAAATTGTTGGAATGGTTGGGGAAGAAAACTGGCAAATCAATAATTTGGTTGAGATTAGTTTCAGTGCGAACTTTGGGTAAGAAAGAGGGGTTTTGTTCGAATTGAGACTCTGTCAGCATGGAAAATCAAATAAGGAGGCTTAATGAATAAGGCCTGAAGCTCTGACACTCTGTGGGCAGAAGTAATAGCCACTAAAAAGATGGTTTTCCATTACAAAAATTTGAGGTCACATGAGGAAGCTGGTTCAAATGGTGGAAGAATTATGCAGGAAAGCATAAAATTTAGATTCCATGGAGAATAGGGAGATTTCCCAGGTGGTCTAATATGAAAGGTCCCTTTGAGAAAGGCTATGGATAATTTGTGTGACATAATATTCAATCCTTCAAATTCCAGAGGAAAGTTAGAAATGGCAGCAAGTTGAACATGGGCTGTTGCTGCTGCAGCTCCTTTACTGAATATCATGGTTAAGAAGTCTAGAATAGAGGCCATACGGGCTTGGTAAGGATCGATATTGTTTTTAGAGGCCCATATAGAAAATTTTTTCCATTTGCTGAGGTAAAGCTTCCTCGTAGAGGATTTATGAGATGATAGGAGAATTTGCTTCATCTCATTGGAAAGGTTATGGAACCTGGCTATGATGGGAATTGGAGTAGCCATGCTGTCAGCTTCAGGGACTGCAGAGAGGGATGAAGTTCCCCCGATGAGTGCATCAGAAGGTCTGGAGCTGGACCCAGAATCCAGGGGTCCTTCAAAAAATGAACTCAAAGGAAGGAGAACCAAATCTGACAAGGCCAATAGGGAGCTATTAGAATGATAGTTCTTCCCAGGGCTTTCGCTTTCTGTAATACCTTGGGTATCAAGGGGATTGGTGGGAATGCATAGAGGAGACCTGGGGGCCAATCATGAACGAGTGCATCCCTTTGGGCTTCTCCCGTAGGGGGAATCAGGGCAAAGTAGCTTCTGCATTTGGTGTTCATGTGACTGGCAAAAAAGTTGCAGCAAGGCTGGCCCCACCTGCGGAATATCTTGTCCACTATTTCTGTCGAGGGACCACTCGTGGGGCAACAAAATGGCTCTGCTCAACTTGTGTGGTATCACGTTGGATTTCCCCGGGATGTGCATTGCTAACAGAAAGCGCTGAGTGGAAATAGCCCACTGCCATACTCTGAGGGCCTCACGACAAAGGGGGTATGATCTGGTTGTTCCTTGTTTGTTCAAATACCAGACCACTGACATGTTGTCCATCTGAATCGCAATCGTACCTAGGGGAAGAGAGTCTTGGAAGTACTGCAATGCCAAAAGTACTGGTCTCATCTCTAGGACATTGATATGCAGATGTGTCTCTTGATCGGTCCATGTGCCTTGGGCTGTCTTTCCTGAAAATGCCCCCCCCCACCCTATCAAGGAAGCATCCGTGATCACTGTCGCTGCTGGAGGGGGTAGCACAAATGGGCATCTTATCGTAACATGAAGTGAGGTCAACCACCACTGAAGATCCTTTTTGCAGGAATTTGTGATCATTATCTTGTGAGACATGGGGAGCTCTTGGTAAGACCACTAAGTGAACAACAGCCATTGTAGTATCCGCATGTGCATACGACCCAATGGTATGGCTAGAATTGCTGCTGTCATCATACCTATCAATTTCAGAACTTCTGATGCTGGTGCTTTGTTTTTGGATATTAGAATGCAGACATGCTGACAGAGAAGTAAGACTCTTTCTATTGGAATTCTTAGCATGGTGGTGGTGATGTCTAGTTCTGCTCCGATAAAGACGATATGCTGCGATGGCGACAAGGCAGATTTTTCTGAGTTTATTGTAATGCCCAGCTGATTGCAGAGTGACAGAGTGGAATCCCTGGCCTGAATAAGTTGATGCCTGGTGGTGACGGTAAGGAGCCAATCATCTAGGTACAGAAACACCTAGAATCCTAAACGTCTCACCTGAGCCATGACCACTGCCATGCATTTGGTGAACACTCTGGGGGCTGTAGTGAGACCAAAGGGCAGAGCTCAAAGCTGGTAATGACTGGCTCCCAGCCGGAAGCACTGATGATCCTTGGATGGCCTGGCCATTTTTATGTGGTAGTATGCATCCTGGAGATCTATCGAGCACATCCAATTGTCTTTCCCTAAGAAGGGAAGTATTGACTGAAGTGTGACCATCCGAAACTTTCTTTACAGATTTGTTTAGTCTGCTGAGGTCCAATATAGGTCTCCAGTCCCCTGTCTTTTTTGGAACTAAAAAGAATGTTGAGTAAAGTTCCACATCTTGTCTGGTCTGCTGGGACTGATTGGATGACTCTTTTTGTTAGCAACGTCTGGACCTCTACTGTTGCTTGTTCCCTGTAACTGGGTGGAACACCAAGGATTCTCCTTGTCAACGGAGGGGGTGTGGCGAATGGGATGAAGCATCCTCTGGAAATGATACTTTGTACCCAGTTGTCATTTGTTATTTTGAGTCAGGCATCTGGGTACAAAGATAAGTGACCCCTGACTGCCTCCAGAGCAGGACAGTTGGGCCTCCTTTCAGGAGTGCTGGTAGGGCTTCCCAAAGAAGTGATCTATGTTGCCCTGGTGCTGCAGACCCCCTCTGCCATGAGGGTGTCATCCATTATTGCCCCTGGAGGTGTTCACCATTTGTGTCCTGAAAGGCTCCTTGGGCTTTTCGGAACCACATTTTTCCTCCCCTTTAACCCTTGGGGTAGGGTCTAGTAGGCGTGAAAAAACAGACCCCAACGGCAGACAGAGTCTTTCTGTCCTGCTCACACCTGGTTAAAGTTTCCTTGACTTTTGGCCTGAAAAGGGACGAGCCATCAAAGGGGGTATTCAAGAAGGATGACTTCAAGGGCTCCGCGAAGGAACATAAGCGCATCCAGGAGTGTCTCCTAAGAGCAACTCCTCTACCCGCTGCCCTACTCGTTCCATCAGCTGCATATGAAATGAGACGCATGGACAAGTTCACTATAGAATTGAGGGTAGCAAGCTGGGTGGCGACTTTGTAGCTTCTGCAGCTACTATACCCTGAAGAGTATCTCCCAGCTCTTTAAGGAGATCTCTTTGTAGTCTCGTAAAATGGGTTAAATAGTTAAGCGAGCTAACAGCAAAAGTCGCTGAACTAAACATGTGCTTCCCATATCTATCCATGATCCTGGAGTCTCTGTTAGGAGGATGGATAGACGAGGAAGTCTCAGAAATTTCCTTTTTGGTGGCTGCCACCACCACCACCATGGCATCAACTGGCACACCTTTTGTCAAGAAGGATTTATCTAGGGGGCAGAAATTAACTTATTAGGCCTCCTAGAGACAGGCTCCATAGTATCCGGAGACTCCCACGTCCTTCGTGAGACCAGCTGCATAAGCTCATTGAAGGGCAGAGACACCCAAGAGGTGGAGGGCTACGAGCCGAAAGCCTTCAGGAGGATCGACTCATCCTCAGTATGGTTGGTGGACTGCCAGTCACCCCTCTGCCTAAGGATTTCCAGTATCTCAGCAAATGAGATACCCTCATAGGGGGACCGTGGGGACCCTTCTGATTCATCCAAGTCAGTGTCAGATGTTAATGACTCTTGAGGGGAGTCCAAATGTTTCCTCTTACACACTCTCTTCCTGGGACCCTCATCAGTGGGAGCTTCTGGGGAGGTCTTGGAAGAGCATGGGCCACCTAATGGGGCTTCCTGAGGCTCTGGGTCTCTACGCTTAGCTAGGATCTGAGAGGCAGAAGCAGACACAGGCACTTTAGGGGATGAAGAAGCCAGACCTGAAGTTGAGGATGTCTTTGGAGACAGAACTCTCCTCATGGCTTCGTAGGCCCCTCTGCTCTGATGCAAAGGGACCAGAGGATCCAAGAAAATATTCGATACCCCTGGCATTGGGACAGTGGGCTCCGAGCCCGAAGTAGGAGCCGAGCTCATCCGAGCCGAAGCCCTGAGAGGCAAAGTCAGAACAAACAAGTCAGTTTGAGTATCCTCCCTGGACCCGACCAAAGAATGTCAACTCCTAGACCTCGATCG
Organism: Protopterus annectens; assembly: GCF_019279795.1. NCBI lineage: Eukaryota > Metazoa > Chordata > Ceratodontiformes > Protopteridae > Protopterus > Protopterus annectens. The sequence continues at coordinate 1,307,805,608 of NC_056735.1, read as the reverse complement.
GCACCGAGGACGTCAGAGTGAACGGAGCCGAAGACACTGGAGCAGCTGTCAGCTTTGAAGGCTCCACAATCAGCAAGTCCGACTCCTCTGGCTCTGAAGGGCCGGTATGGCTTGGAGGAGGAAGAAATATAGCTGGTATACGGGTCTTTGGCTCAGAAGCCAACTGGGTCGGAGCCAATAACAATTTGGCAAAGGCCGGTGCCTGTAGAAGCTTCTGCACCACCAGATCCACATCCAAATCAGACAGGCTAACAGAAGATTGAGATGATGGTACTGACTGGAGAAGAGGCGATTTAGGTATTTCAGATATCGGTTCCAAAACAGGGTACCGGCTCCGAAAAGAAAAGACAGTCGGCTCCGAGACCTGTGGAGCCGATGTCATAGACTCTTCAGATTTTTTCGATTTTTTTGAATCCCCAGAATCTTGGAGGACTTTGAGGACTTACTAGATCCATCCTGGTCACTTAAAGCCTCCTGGAAGGAAGGTTTTAACAAACTACTATCAATAAGCTTCCTTTTTCTGTCTTGGAGGACTCTAGAAGAAAAGGAATGACATATAGTACATGTCTCTTGTAAGTGCAAGGCACCCAAGCAGTATATACAATTCACATGGCAGTCTGTAACTGACATCTTCTGCCCACATTTAGGGCATTTTTAAACCCTGACTTAGGGTGTTTGTCCTTCTCATAAGCCATGACAGAATATTGAACACACCCAACAATAATGTGGATTCGCCCTCTAATAAAAAACAGGCTACACATACAAACACACAAGCCCTTAAACTAAGGCTAAAAACAACAGAAATGTAAATAAGCCTTCTAATAAAACAGGCTAAATACAATCACAATAGCCTTTAAGAAGCCTAGAAATTACACACACACACACACACACACACACACACACACACACACACACACACACACACACACACACACACACTTTCTATTATATATAGCAAAGCACTACAAAATTTTTAATCTAAAGCTGTGACAATGGTCACTAAGAAAGCATACAATACTATTAACAAGCAAAAAGAGTCAGAAAGTCACTTATTAAACTACTATTCAGTCAGAAATCTAAATAGGCCTAATAAAAAACAAGGTCAAATAACTAAGTTATAAAATGCACACAAGGGAAAGGGAAACTACAATATGAAGCTGTAAGAGCTTTACTAACTAACTAACTATAATATTCTAGAAATATGAAAAATATTTTGAAATATAAGAAAAATAAGGCTTTTACTGGCCCGAGCTAGTAGAACCTCCGATCAGTTGCAGTGGCAAACTAGATCTGAGGTAACTCAGGGTGCATCATGGGATAGGGACTTGGCCTCGAGCTACTTGAAATCCGAGCTTTGCAGTAGGTGATAACTCGGAGCCGAGGGATCGGCTCCGAACCCATCAATAAAGAATGAACGGCGAGATAGAACAACTTCACATTTACTGACTTTCTCTGACACCGGATAAAAGCAAGAAAAGGTTCCCCAACAGGGTACTTAGCTTTAGTCGGTTATTGCCTCACTCTGGCAATGGCCGACCGATGCACTCGCAAATCTGCTTTGGCTCTACGGCGGGGAAAGACAGATGTAACGGCTCCGGCTGCCTAATTTTATAGCCCTGATGACCTGACGTCAACCTCAGTCTCCAGACAGCAGATGCAGGAGGAAAATCCTTTACTCTGGCCTTCGGGACAGCCGAGAGCTACCCAGCAGGGATATCCCACAAGTGATAAAGTACAGTTGTGTACACTTACCACAAATGTAGATGTTAGAGTGTATTCACTGTTGCAGTCCTCACATATGGGTTATCTGGCTCCCAGTAGCCCTCAGTCGGCCTGAATACCAGAGTCGTTGGTATATGACATCGGCTGCCGCCGGTTGTAAAATTGATGTCAGAACGCCAGGTATAAAAAGAGGCAGTCAAAGCCATTTCCTCAGTTTTTCTTGCCTTAACTTTCAGGAGCCCCCAAAAGAAGGCTAACCCAGTAGGGTAGCACCATGGACACGTCATACAAAAAATAAAAATATATATAGTCTGTGCCTTAGGAAAAAAAGGAGAAACGGAGGGTCGGAAACCAGGACTGCAAAGTACAGTTTTGTACCTACCATAAATGTAGATGTCCGAGAGGTATGCATCTGCAGTCCTAACAAATGGGTTGTCCTGCCTCAGGCAGCCCTTTGGTCGGCCGGATTCCAAAGTCTGGGTCTGGCCTCGGCTGATGTCGCACTTCACCCGATGTCATAGCTGCAGTTCAGCGGGTATAAAGGCATCAGCCGACGCCATTTTCCTCAGTGTTTCTTGCCCCAGATGCCAGGTGCCCTCTAGGAAGGCTAAATTTGGATAAATGCAAATGTTTCCAAACAATAGAGAGCAAATAGAAATAAACATGTATATACATATATACAAACAAATACACCATAATAGATTCCCCAGCTAGCTACAAGATGGGCAAATACCCTAGGAGTACCACAGAGGGAAGGAGGGTGGGTAATCCTGACTGCA